>NC_048599.1:124377484-124677484 GCF_003668045.3 Cricetulus griseus
ATAAATACTTCAAATTACTAAAACTGGATGGTTGGACACTAGTGATGAGATTCTAGTGATGAGAGGCTAGAGATGGACACTAGAGATTCTAGTGATGAGAGGCCAAGACCTCAGTTCCTTCCCCAATATCCATATAAAAATCGCCAGGCATGGCAGTGCAAGCTTATAATTCTAGTGCAGAGGAAACAGAGGCAGGAAGATCCCTGGAGCTCACTAGCCAGGCACCCTGTCCTACTCAGTGAGATTCAGAACAATTAGAGACCTTGTTTCAAAAGGAGGTAGACAGCCTTTCTTGTCCTCTGGCTTCCATACAGCCCTGTACCTGTATACACACATGCATTAAGAAAAAACCCATGCTTCATCCAACCTTGGTGGAGGAGGGGGTGCCTAGTCTCACTGCAGCTTTATATACTATGGATGGCTGATATCCATGGGATGCCCACCTGTGTCTGAAGAGAAACAGTGGTGGAGAAGTGTATGGTAGCAGTGAGTGGGGGGGGGGAAGAAGGGAGGGAGGAGAAACTTTGGTTAGGATGCAAAAAAACCAAGAAAATAAAATCTAAAAGAAAAAATCTAAACAGTGGATAATGAAAACTAGCATTTTAATTTTCTTTTAGCTTTAGAGTGCATTGTTTGGCAGAGGGTGTACGGGAAACCAGCAAATCAGCATCCTCATTTCTTTCTGTGAAGTCAGTTGGTAACCTTCCCTGACAATTTGGTGAAAGACATTCACAGCTATGTGAAATGAAAACATTTCGTTTGGAGGTATGGTAAGATACTGCTAGGAAGTATCACCTTTCTGAACAGGAGAGCAAACCCATGGTGGTATACTGTTGCTGACTCAGCATCAGTTCCCTCTTTGCTACAGACCCATAGGTGCTATCATTCACTTCCAACATCCATTTCTGTCCAGTTCCCACTCCAAACCTTTTCATGTTTCGAAGGGCTCATCTAAAGTGCATATAAAAGATAATCATTACACACCGTAAGACTGGAAGCATAATTGCTATGAACGGTATCTAATCCACACAAGATAATTAAATTATCACATTCTATGGGCAAATGCAAAACAAGTGTCTTATATATATTCATTGGCACATATTGTTTCAATATCCTAAAAGCCTGGGCAGTGTAGGTATCCCCAAGTGAACATATAAAGAATAGATGAAGTCCTGAACTGAATGTGGATTATGGATAAGGACCCTCAAAGCTATGGGATTCCTCTGGTCCAACTATAGGTGTTCATTTGACCAGTGAATGCAAAAACTAGCAAGTGCAGCTTCCTCCTCTCAGAGACATGAAACACCGAGGTGCAACTGAGGTGATGGAAACCTATCTAGCTTGTTAATAGGAACCTCCTGCCAAAGCCAGCCGTCCTATGCTTCTCCTGCTGTGCATTACAAACCACTGGTTCCCTCCATCACAGCGAGCACAGCTCATCCAATTCCAGCTTTCTTGTGTGTGTTTGTCCTTTTTTCATTCCTCCATCACCCCAGTCAGGTTGTCAGGACTAAGCCATGCTGGTCATGGCATAAAAGAGTGATTTACTTGGGGCTCCTTGACATATTAGAAGTAGCTCAAGATCTCCTCTGTCTATATTTGAGGTTCTGAGATCCACTTTCTCAGGAGACAGGAGGAGGCTTGAAAATTCCTCACTTGGACCCTCAGCAAAAAGACTCCATATCTAAAACTTGCCCTAAAGGAGACGATGCAGTGCTCCTATAGACATACGTAGAAGGGGTGAAAAGATCTCTTTTCAGCTTAGCAAACGAATTAGATATGTTTCCATTACCTCCACTATTTCTCAGCATGAACGCATGACTTTGGACGAGTTACTGTGCCTCAGTTTCCTTCTTATAAAAATGGCATAAAAATAAAAATAGCTGTGATAGTATAAATAAATAAATAAATAATGAATTAGCTTACTCATTTGAGAGCGAGTTGTTTTTTCCCCCCAAGCACTTAGAATCATGTCCTGGAGACAGGAAGACCTCAGTAAATTCTATATCCTCACACACAGCATCTTAGAAGTGACTGTGAGCAAGACTGTCAGGAGCCAGTCATCCAGGATTACCTCCCAAAAGTTTGGGAATGCATCTCCTGTCACCGTTTTCCTTAGGCTAATTAGCTGTGGTAGAATGGAAATTACTGAATTTCATAACTTTATCAGTGTTGAGTGATTTACACAATCCTGAAGTCAGGAGGTCCCAGAACTGCATTCCTTTCTTTGGCAAATCTGTAGGTCTTCCTGCAAAGGCAGCGTTTGCTCATCACATCTTGTCTGAGTACTGACTTGGGGCTCAGATGAGGTAGAGAATGGTGCAAAGGTTTGGAGAAAGGAGGAGCAGAAGCAGGGAAAGTAAACCGAAAGTCAATGTAACCTGCCCACAGCTGTACAAGGAGGCTCAGAGGAGAAATAGGTGGGGTCTGCTCACAGATCCACAGTGAGTGCATAGTTCCAGGTAATGGTTAGACACCAGAACTAGCCTCTATTCTCTACCATGCATGAAGTATGAAACCACAGCCCAGAATGAATGGGAGAAAGCAGTGACGATAGGCAGTCATTTTGGTGTGAGCCCATCACCCTCCTCCTGGATCTTTACTTCACATTCTATACACAGGAAATGGGATGCTGTCCCTGGAAGACAGAGCCACAGGGCAAGTCATCCTTACACCATCTGCTCCTAGGGAAGAAAGTAGAACCGATGTCTGTGCCTCGGTGGGAAAGGAACAGTAATGGTTTCAAGGCTAGAGTCTGGAAGTTCTACCTCTGCCGGCTTCAAACAAACCACTTCTGCTTCCCTCATTTGAAATGGACATTTTAGTTCATTTCATAAAACAATCTAATTCATGCCTGTAGGTGCTCCAAACATGTTTATTCAGATTTTAAGCAATATTTAGCAGATGGTTACTGTGTACCAGACACCATTGTATTCACAGCTGTGACATCTCCTAAAACAGAGTGCCTGCCTTCCCCAACTCTTACTTTGCAATACTTTGCTAATGGTTTCCTCCACTTCCTCATGCAGAGTAACTGCCTTTTAAAGCTAGCATTTATGGAAGGTTTGTAAGGGTCAGGCACCCAATACACTCAATTCTTGTAATTCTCATGGCACAGTGAGCTGGGAACCCTTACTATGCCCACTTCACAGATGAATAGTCTGAAGTTCAAAGAGAGGACTGCAACTTGGCCAAGGTGACAGAGCTAGTCATTTGTGGAGAGAATTTGAATCCTGGTGTCATGTTCACACCCCTGCTTTCAAAGTTCCTTCCTCTAGTCTGATGGGAAGAATCAGTTTGGTTTGCAATGGCCTGCCCTGTGGTTTTCTTTGTTTGTTTAACGTGATTCCATCATCATTTGTAAAATACCTCCTACCATCTAGACAATGGGAATTTAAAAACAATTGTGTCAACTCATGGGGCTGTGGCACAGCAGGCTAAGAAATGGGCCATTTGCACATAAATATTTAAATATATGCACTGCACTCCATTTAGTGCATTATTCACATTCTGGGCTTATATAAAAAGAGGTTTCCAGAACTTTCCAGCTGCTTCCTTCTGTGATCTCAGTGATTCGCATCCAAACAGGTCTCAAAGGAACCATTTTCCAAATCAGCTACTTTATATTGGCACCTGGTCACTGATGTCATTGCCTTTTTCTCTGTCAACCGCACATTAGCAAAGAAAGAGAATCAATTTGAATTCCCACTCTCCAATGTCTTCCCTTTGCAGCCCCCACCCCCACCCCAAGCTTGGCATTCTGCGTCCCCCTAAACTCTAAGCAAAACCATAGTTGAGTGAATGAGAATAGTTAAGCAAAGACGTAAGGGGGTCCTGGACTCACTGCAATTGTTTTAATCAGCAATATGTCCCCAGCCCACAGGAGGCCAGGCTGGCCCACAGCTCTCAGGTCTGTGGGTGAGTCAGCAGATGGCAACCACATCTGCTGTTTACCAAGTGCAGGGAGATAGAGGAGATGTCCCTACTCTGGGTTTTAGACCCTTGTTACTCTCCTTGATGGTTTCTGTAATGAATCCACTGATGGGGGTAGGAATTGGGAGGACTTGCAGTTAACTTCAGAATCCCCTAGGAACCCATACAGTAGTTCCAGGGAACATCACCAGCTCTTTCAGTGGGAATAAGAAAAGGTGTAGAAGTGGAGACTCAGCCTGCCTTAGTGAGGACTCTTTACCACCCAAAGTGTCTCATCCCAGCAATGGGCCTGGCATGGAACAAAGTTCCAAATGTTTGTGGAATGAAGAAATGAGGTGTGAAAGCAAAGTCACATTCTCTTCTAAGGAGGACAGAACAAATGCATGCATCGGGACACCCATTCCATCCACTTGGAATGTGAGGCCTGACAAGGACCATGGAGTACACTAAGCCATGACCAGTTCTCCATAAGATACTGAGGCAACACTTAGCTGGTTTCTCACCATTAACTCAAGACAGTAAAAGTTTGCAAGGAAATTGAAGTTGGAGGTGCAGAAGTACTAAGCTGATGATATCAAAGCAGGCAAACAACAGCCAGAGCAACTACTGTCAACCAATAATCACAGTAGTTATAAAATCCATCAAGAGGAATCCCAGAGACTTGGAAATTTAATCCCGTAATGAGGCATGAAATGTGTAGTAGGCAGCAGGATATAAAACAGTACAATGCTTAGTGTTAGCACTCTATACCTCTTAGTAAGAGACTGCATGGAAGAAGGTTGGGATTTGTTTCAAAGTTCCTTAAGGGTTTTCAGCTCTCTGCCCCCCTGGGAAGAGGGCTGGGGATCTGCAGCATGTGCCTTGAACTATTGAGACCCTAGGTTATACCCTTGGTCCTGAGAAGAAATGGGACAGATCTAAGAAAACAGTCAGGTTTTGCCGATCCTTGGTGGTCACACACTGATGATGCCATGTGTCTTAGGATCTCTATTACTGTGGGGAGACATCATGGCCACAGAAACTCTTATGGCTTATTTACATTCAAAGGTTTAGTCCATTATCATCATGGCAGGAAGCATGGCAGCACACAGGCAGACATGCTGGAGAGGTAGCTGAGAGTTCTACATCCAGAATGGCAGGCAGCAGGAAGGGAAGGAGAAACAGAGAGAAAGAGAGAGAAAGCTTGGCTTGAGCATTTGAAATCCCAAACCCACCTCCAATGACATACTTCCTTCAATAAGGCCACACCTCCTAATAGTGCCACTCCCTGGTGACCAAGCTGTCAAATCTATGAGCCTAAGGAGGGCAGACATATTCAAACCACAAAACCATATGTGCTGTTGGCTTCCTGTGGTGTGAGTAATTATACTATATATTGGATTCAAAGTGTTGTGTTTTGACATCATCCATCTAAATTTATCTTTGGGATTTTTATTGGTGGGGGAAAAAGCATTAATTGAACATACTTTTTAAAAGTAAAACACCTGAGCACAATACATTTAAGTATTATAGCTACTTCCTATTTTATGCATTTATCCTTTTAATTTTTAAAAACTTTACATTTACTTCTGTATCTCTCTGTGTGTGAGCACATGCACATACTACTACACATATGTGTGAGGCTTGCTGGCAAGCACCTTCACCTGCTGAGACATGTACCTCTTTTATTCATTTAATAAACATTCTTGAACACCTATTGTATACCATATAGTATATAGTATGTACTATAGAGGGAAGTAGAAATGAAACTTTAGGTAAGATATGGTTCATGCCCGTAAGTGATTTGAGTACAGTGACAAACATCATGTACACAAGAGTCTGCTATAGGGTCAATGGAGTGTGGTTACCTCCACTGCACAGACTCTTCTAAAATCTCTGGAGTAGGTAGGGAATCATTTGACAGATGCTCCACTCGGGCAGGAATGGTGTCCAAAATGAGAACATCTGCAAAGAACACATCTACACGCATTACAGACTGGCCAAGGAGAGGAACACACGTGTGCATGGTCATGTACTAAGGGGAAGAATGAATGGGAGAAGAGCATGGCCACAAGCTTAGAGGAAGAAAACAGGGAAAGAATGACAGTGAAATTGGGCTGTGTGCTACTGGGATGAAAGAAGGGTTTGACAAGAACTTTAAATTTCCTTCAGGAAAATCCGGAGTTGAGTTTTGATCTTCCAAGCAATGATAAAGGAGACTGCCATGATCAGAAGTAACCCAGAGGAAGACATCATGGTATTCATGAGGCTGTGGGTGGGGACTGGAGGGGAGGGGACAGGAATGGACACCAATCAGAGGGCTGGAATCCAGTGCAGGTGGTACTGCACAGAACCCACAGTCAGCTTCTCTGCTCGTCTGAGGTCATGGAGCAAATGTGAAGCTAAGAGGCCACCTAGAACAGGGAAAGGCTAACTGTGTGCCTCACAGCCACCCCGAGGCTGAATGACCAAAAGCTTGTTAGGAACCCCATCTCCAGGACTCTTCATGAACGAGGATGAAATTGTGCATTCATACAGCTCAGCTGGGTATAGCTTCCTGCCCACAACACCCTGATAGTGCCTGGAAGGCAGGGGCCTCCACAGACCTCTGCAGAGGAATGGGTTCTGAACAAGTCCATTACTCTTGGCCCCTTAATTTCACTGGGGTAATATCACTAGGATATTTCACTTGGGTCAAGGGTTCAACAGTTTAAATCATTTGCAAGCCTATGGATTTAATCCAGTCTCACTCAAATACAAATGAAAAGGCAGGACCAGATAGGTAGGTGCAAGGCCTAGTCCAAGAACCACAGGGAAATGAGACTAGTTGAAGATCCTTTGGACCACATTAATTGGACAACTAAGAATCATTTCATGAAGTTTGAAGCCCTGGGGACAGTTTCCTTCCCCTGTGTCCCCATTCTCATCTCTAGCAGAAACAGTCTCTAGACAGATAGGTAGATATAAAGACAGCTGTCCTTCACCCTCACCCGGTAGGCCCCTAGGCAGGAGAAAGAAGCATCAAGCTAAGCCTCTACTGCAAATAAATCGAGGTTGCTTTTAACGAGCAGAGTGTTTAGTTAGCTATTTCTCACACTTATTCACTTTTCAGCTCTTGCTTTTTTTTCTTTAGTGTTCTCTTGTACACTAAGACCAATGTCAAAATAAAAGTCACCCAGACCACCACCACCATCAAAAACCATCTTAAGGAAGGCCACATGTGCTTGGGAAAGACAAAGAAGTGAGCAGGGGTGGAGTCCTGTTGTTACCAAAGAATTACTACCCAAAGCGCCTGGAAATGAGGAATCATTAAACGTGGCTGGTTTTTCTTGTACAACAGCATATATGATGGTTCCAGCCACAATACCACCCGCTGAATCAGGAAATTTAGGGAGAGAGAAAAAAAAAAGCCAGAAAGCCCCTAGTAAATCTGTCTTTGTGTATTCCAATCATAAACAAGAGTTCCCCTCACTTTTCATGCGGGGCCTGCCTGTCGCCTTAACTGTGTTTATCATTTCAGACAAAGCGTCTTGAGGAAGCCAGAGCATCCTTCTTCCTTGACGGCGCACACTGATTAAATCTTCTGGAGTAAAGTTAGGCAAACCAGAAGCTGCCTCCTCGCCAGACTTCCCAGCACACATATCTCCTTCCTTTTTCTCATTGTCAGGGAAAATAAATAAAGGTGATAAAATTTTGTAGCAAGTTTCTGCTGAAGATGCAGCTGTTTATGTCTGAACTCACACTGAAATTTTTTCTACCAGCTTGGTAAATTATCCAGTAACGAAAAGAATTGTGAAGCCAATGAAGTGTTCTCCGTTAATGCGGAAAAGCTGGAGAAAATAAGGGCTATTGGAGTTGACAGTGTGGAAGAGCTGTACCCCAGCAAGGTAGCACACCCCCCTTCAGGATAGAAGGTGCATGGGACTGAGGCTTAGTTTAGAATTTTGCTGGCAGTGGCAAGAGACTGGAAGATACAGGAATTGGCAGCCCTCTGCAAACTGATTAATGCCTGCATCTCCAGAATGTATGGTTTTAAAAAAAAATAACAAATCAGGAACTGGCCTACCCTGCTAACAGAAATATATCCCAGTTAGAAATCTGGAGAAACAATTACCTCGGTGGCATATGTGCTGATCTGAGCATTAGAGCTTGTCTTTTTAATCTTCCCTGTTAGGAATATAAAATCTGCTTAATAAATCACACAGCTCTCTAGACTTCACAAGTAATTCACCAACATAAAAGACCCAGATTTTACAACAGTTATCTGCACTGCCAGCTAGCTGTTGGAGATACTGAAATGCAAGGACTTGATCTGAGAGGTAAAATACCGCATCACTGCAGAGATTTCTGACTTCTATCCAAGACCCACAATTGTGGGGGAGAACATCAGCCTCTTGGATCAACACCTGGCCACTCAATCCATAGACTGCCCTCTTCCATTCTTCCCAAATACTAGTACTTAAGCATCACTGTGGACAGGAAAGCAGGACTCCCAGCATGCACGTCTATCCCCTGCTTGCCATGGTCAATGAGTCTTACATCACTATGTACAGCCTGAGGCTTTTTCCTCACTCCCAAACTTGGAAAACTACTAATTATCTCACAAAGAAACAATATGTAATCTCACGACCACTGCAGTGGCCATACATGAATGGAACGGGCAGATGGACAGTTCATGGTTCACCTAATAAAGAGAAGCAATTCCTCGAGGCGAGCTCTAAAGACCACGCTTTGAGTCTCTAAGGAAGGTGGGAGGCATGCTTTGTGCAGGCTGGCCCAGCCTTTGATGGATTTATTGAGAAGAGCTACTGGCTAGAGTGAGCACAGGAACAGACCATAGCTGAGCAAGAAGAGTGGCAGGCTTCCAGGAGCCCATAGAACAGTCAGGCTGAGATCATGTTGACAATGTATTAGGACCAGGAAGAAAGGCATTTCTGATGTTTAACGGAAAATAACATTTCAAACGCAGGGTGAGTTAGCAGACAGTGTCTGTCTAGAACTGCTGGGGAGAAAGTTCTCTAATTCTAACCTGTTCTTTGCGAACAGGCTGCAGTGCAGGGCTGGGTCACTGCTCAGCCTCCCAGCAGGGGACGGCAAACTAAAGTGAAAGAAACTCACCTTTACTTAATTTTGCACTGACCTCTAGTGCCCAGGCATGACAAGGTGTTGCCTTTGAAATGTAGAGTTTTTTTTTTTTTTCAAAAGTGGAAAAATTAATATTAAAGACCTAACATTAATGGAGGAAGGGAAGCCTAATGATTAAATACCCAGTCTTACTGAACACAAGAGGCACCCATAAGGCTAAATGTGTTCTGGATTTAAGCAGAGTGTGGAATACCTTGTTCAGATCCTGAATTTAGGATTGACTGTCACTTAGGAACTATTAAGTTCTTCAAGTCTGAAACTTGCCTCTATCATCAGTACAACGATCCAATCCAGGATTTCTGGATTGGATCACTCCAGGTCTCTGGTAAGAAGAAAGTTAAAAGACAATATGGCTAAAAAGAGAAAATGGCAGTGTTTTGCACAATGCCTGGTATATAGTAAGCACTCGACAAATGCTAACTTTCTGACGAGGTTTTCACTTTCAATTGTAGGGACATTCTGGCAGCAAGAAGACAGTCTAGGCTGTGTAAGAAGATGACCCTGTCTGAGTTCTTTGTTATACATGGCAGATTCAGCTGAGCCACCATCAGCCCTAGGACCAGGCTCTGCATAGCGCCTGCTGAAGCTCTCTGGATAATGAAGTGCTGGCAAGCATACAATCCACTCACAGAACATGCACCATCTCCTCCCATCCTTGCAGATCACATAGCAAAGCATCCCGTGTTTTACTACCCTCGTAATTGACGTTCATTTTTCTTATAAAAAGCAACACTTCTGATTCCAAAGAAACAAAGGGAGTGGGGAACAGGCAGCAGGAAATGGCCAGATGGAAGAAGACCTCGGGCAATTAAAAACAATAAACCTCTCTGGTTAGTGCCAGAATACAAGAAGCAGAATCCTAGGCATCTTTGTGAGTGAGCACCTTAGCCACCTGGCTACCCAGATGATAGGACCATTGTTCCATCAATGAAAAAAACAATGAAAGTGTTTCCTGCCACAAAAGAGAAGTAGTTGGGAAAGTGGTTGAAGATAGTGACAATCGGGTGGCCATGTTTGTTCTCTTGCTGTGACACTGGTCAGACTCACCCAGCTTACAGGTTTTGAGGCCATTTCTCTCCAGACCACTGCTGAGAATTCCACCTGCAACTAAGGAACACACTGTGCCTCTGATAGTAGGCACTACCAGTAGTGTGAAACACCATCTTTCAGGCTCTACAAAAACCCACATGCAGCTGGTATGGTCCACTTCAAATCTGCATAGACAACTCACCCAGGATGAAAGCCTCAAGACATTCAAGGTAAAGGTGGTTAGATGTCACCTGGTAGTAATGAGTGGTGGTGCAATGTGGAAGGTATTTTCTAAATGTATTTACTACAGTTTTAAATCCTAAATTCTTCTCTAATTTCAAAGTGTATTACATGAGCATCCTACATGCCTGTGAGGTGTTTTATAGTTATTGTACCATTGCTTTCTGTTCAATCCATGGATTGGCTGTCATGTCAGTATGTAGGTGACCACCAGACAGGTCCTAGGATCTGCCTATTAACCCCTATTACCTGGACTACATCACCAAAGTGGTAAACCAGACATAGTTTGGAGGTCTATGGATAGTTGAGAAAGGGGCAAGAAGGTTGGCAGATGTGACCAAGTACAAGACACAAGTCACAGGTTCAGGTCAAGACTGGAATCTAGGCTTCAGGCAGCTGACTAAAGAAGGCTTCATTCCTCTCTTCAAATGACATTTTTCCCTTTCCCAAGACTAATGACTGAGTCCTTACTTTGTAATGAACACTGCTACCATTTCTGCCCTGGCCTTTGAGATGGCTAGGCAGCCGCTTATTCACACATAGATTTACTAGGCATCATATTTTCTATAGTATTTCTAAAACTCTATCTTTATTATGTAACTCACACAAATACATGCTTGTATATATTACCAATACAGTATCATAACTATAAATCTTTTCTCTTGACTATAATGTTTTTAAGCAAGCACCATGCCTTGTGCACTGAGTACCATGCATGATACTGAAGATTCTCAAACCAATATTTTTCTGGATTAATAAATAAAAGTGCATATTAAGAAGTGGTTGGTTTGTGAACAAGCACAAAAGGAAGAAGAGATTAATGAGATATAAGACAGTAAATTAAAGTAAAATATTGCTTGACAAATTGCCTTTCCACTACCACATAGTTCCAAGTTATCACATCAGGGCAGTTTTTTGCAGGATCTGGATTTTAACAGGGCACTACATAGCCTTTGTATATTTGGGGAAGGAATGGCAAATTGTGAGCTGCCAAGTAATGTTTTCTTAACAGACAAGCCTCAACACTAACTGCTCAAAACAAATTGTAGAACCTTGTCTTTATTTATTCTGTTTAACATCTTTATAGACTACTTGAGTAATGATAAGAAGACTTCTTATCAACCAAATGACGGCATTGAGCCAGGAAGGGCAGCCAGTGTGTTGCACATAGTAATCAAGATCTAAAAGAAAGGCTTGGCATCAAGCTGGATTCAACACCAGGCTAAATGTAAAGTTTTAAACTTTTGTTCAAATAATAAACAAGTGAGTGCAGAATGGCCAAGGCATCACTAGACAGGAATTCGTTTAGATGAACATTATAGCTAATTGGCAAACAACATGTCTTTTTAGCATCCATCAACAGTGTTGTTGCACAAAGAAACGGATGCACAAGTGAGCCTCATCTTCAGATTAGAATACCTCCATCAAGTGCTATTGTTCTCATGAATATGTCAGTTCTCTAGTGGAATGGGACTGACTGCGCGCACTTGAGCACACACACACACACACACACACACACACACACACACACACACACACACACACGAGGAGGATTTTTGTTTTTTGGGGGGTTTTTTGTTTGTTTTTTCGAGACAGGGTTTCTCTTTGGAGCCTATCCTGGCACTCATTCTAGAGATCTGGCTGGCCTTGAACTCACAGAGATCCACCTGCCTCTGCCTCCTGAGTGCTGGGATTAAAGGCGTGCACCACCAACGCCTGGCAGGAGGAGGATTTTGCACACATATATACATCAGCCATCTTCAAGATGGAGGCCTGGGTATCTGGTTTGCCATTCAAAAGCCTGACAGCCCATGGCTGGTGGTGTAAATCCCAGCTGAGCCTAAATACGCTTAACACAAGGGTTACCAAGGCTAGATGATTATGTCTCATCTCAGCCAAGCAGAGGGAGGACAATTCCAGTTTTCTATTACCTTCCATTTTACTCAGACCTTCAATGGAATGGACAGTTCTCATCTTGGAGAGGGACAGCCACCAAATTACAAAATCTCTCACAGTCAAACTCAGAAATAATGTCTGACCAGCTATCTAAGAATCCCATTCAGAGACCTAAGAAGCCAGATATCCAGATCATACAATTGAACTTGATAGATGACATGCCACATCAACTCAGCCTTGAGATCTTAATAGACAAAAGTCTCCTTCGCAAATCAGTACCTGTGTTTAGGATCTGTTTCTGGTTTCTGACAGCTGGTCTGAAGGAAAAGTCTGCTGTTGGAAATTAACATAAGGAGGCATATGTAAAACGAGGCAGAGGTGAGCTGAGAAGGCAAAGGGAAGGAGCAATGAGCTTGGGAGCTGTGAAGAGGTCCAGAACCGAAAGGGGCAACTCCAGTGCTGTAGACACCCATCAATCATTGGATCTCATTATAGATCCCAGAAAGAAACCACACAGAGTATCCTGGCAGTGGGCATTTTATTCTTCCACCAACACGACTTCAGCATCCATTACCCCAAACATACGAAAATGTACTTATTATATCTCTAAAGAATGGGCAATCGAAATGGGCAGTGGCTGCACACAGCTTTAATCCCAGCACTAGTGAGGCAGAGGCAAGAGGATCTCTGTGAGTTTGAGGTCAGCCTGGTCTACAGAGTGAGTTCCAGGACAGCCAAACTATTTCACAGAGAAACCCTGTCTCAAAACAAACAAACAAAAGAGTGGACAATTGAACTGAAAATGCTTTCTTCTAACTCCAAGCATTCTTCTGCCATCCATGTGTTACAGCAAACATGGGACCTTTCTTAGCTCCCTTTTCCCATCTTCCCCAGCTCTCAGCCACCGTGTTCACAATCAAAAACAAAACAAAACAGATTTTAAAATGCTGGGAATACAAAACCAAGAAGAAAAAAAATCATGTTAAAAACAACATCAACAACACATAAGAAATGAAGCAAACAGAATTCCTATCTGTGAGTTATAAAAACTGTAAGGTAAGGGGAGTTTTATAGACCTAGAAAGTGATGAAATGAAGAGAAAGACATCAAGTCTACCCAAAAGGTAATAAAATATTTTATTTGTCTTCTGGTTGTGAAAAAGAAAATAAATCATTAAAATGGCTGTCAGAATGCCCCAAGGATAAGGGCATCGAATAGGACTCAGCTATAAATGTTGTAAGAGTAATAAAAGAGTTGGTTTTGTTTCCTTAGCATTTTTCTGGACCGAGCCCTCCTATTTCAACACTAGAATCATGGACAGTGGTAAAAATGAACCCGCTGCAGGGCACACATTATTGTCTCCCAGGCTGGCCTGACTCAAGATCTCCAGGGTGGCTGTTTCGGCAGTGACTGGATTCTTATTCATGGCCCTGTAGGACAGGCCGCCAAACACTAGGCCTTCTGGATTACAACTTCCTCTATTTTCACAGCTACTAATGACTCCATCATACCTTCTATAAAACATTTATTTTTTTTTCCTAGTCTTTGGAATTGAACATGGAGACAGGCTTCTGCCCCAAGGTGCTCATTCTACTGTCTAAAGGGCCTTGGATTAATTCCACTGTTGTTTAGTGATGTATTTCAAGTGCCTGGAGGTAGAGAAGGGTAACAAAGTAGCTGTTATAATAGCAACTGTGGGTTTTATTTAAACCCAAGGAGGATTAGGTAAGAATTTGCAGAAGAGGTAGGATTTCCATTAACCCACAAGCTCACATTCAGCACCCTCCTTGAATACAGTCTTTATGCTTGAAACATCGAGCTGTCCTGCAGACATATAATGGCCCAACTGAGTCTCTAATACAGCTATACTTCTCTGGTCTGTGATGACTATAAAGAATTTCCAAATGGACTTAGCTTCGAAATGAACTGAACACACATGCCAATTAATATTGGTTTCTATAACTATAAAGACATCCAAACTAGATGTCAGACAATTTCATCTCAATGTTTCCATTTGAAGTATATACAGGAAAGCCTAAGGATAGCACAGAGCAGGGACATGACAGAAGACAGGTGACACTTATAAAATAGGAATTACTTGGCCTGCCTGTCACTATGATGGCACATGACAAGTGTGACAGCCCTGCCAACATTGGCATAGGCCTTAAAGGGGTTTCCCAAGATCCCCCACTGGCTTCTCTGGCCAGTGTACAACAATAATAAGAGTACAGATAAGACACTGACTCCCCATTCTTGCCAGCACCTTCCATGCTAACAGTGTACCTGTGTTCCTGGGAGCAATCCCAGTCCGGCTAGAGAGGCCAGTTGCCCTTTATAGTTGTATACTAGCCATTCATATGGCCGATTTTAACAATACTGCCCAATATACTTTCTCAAATAAACAAATGGATGAAGACTAGATCATCTCAGGAATATTTTTCCAGGATGAGCCACAGCTCCATATTCCAGACACATATGCAATTTATAGTATTCAACAGGAACATTGGCTCTACATGCCCATTGTCTGAATATTCCTATTCAGTGGAAACCCATATTGCGTCCTGGATGACTCAGGGGAATGGTAATGAGGAGATGAGCAATGTTCTCTTGAAGTCACTCGTTAGGATAAGAGCAGTTGTTCATTACCTGACAGGACAGGTTTCTCAGGCCAGCCAAGAACAGAACAAATAAATCAATGTCACTTTCCTCTCTAACATCTTAAACCCTCCATATTTAAAATTTGCAGCTCGGCTCACAATTCAAAGGAAGCTTTTGCAGAACTCTCCTTGGGGATCGAGTGATAACAGAGATGGACAGGAGATAGGTGTGAAGGGGCCAAGGGAACATTTATCGCACTGGTGGAGAGAAAGCCCGTAAGAACACACTCTGACTTTCTGCACTCTATCACTGCCTCTGTTATTTCAGGAATCCTTTGTATAAAGCTAACACAATGACTTATTGAAACTGAGTAAACACAAGAGAAAATAAAAGCCTCAAACCTGGCAGTTTGGTTTTACGACTTGGCAACTGCGAATGAGTTTTGGAGTCAGAAGAACAGGTCAGGGAATGCCTTGGAGATTTCCTTTTGCCTTGTGTCTCCTTACTCCCACAATCTTCCCCATGGCATTATTCTAATTTCTTATTGGAAATTATTTTTAGAACCAGAAATTATTCTTTAATATATTGAACTGCTGTTTAATTGCAAATCAAGGGTTCCTCAAGGGCTGAAAAGGCTCTACATGTTACCTCCCATTACTATAGGGTGGGCAACACCTAGCAGACACAGTGGGCAACATTGGTAGTCTTCTGTGTGTATCTCTAAGGCTCCAAAGTAAACTTCAGGAAAGGAGGGCTAACTACCGGTGGGTGCTTTGTCACAGGTCACCTACCTGTCGTCAAATATATCCACCCTTCATTCCTCTCTGGTGGTGCTGTGCTGGGAGAGCACAGACTCTCTGTTGAGGAGTAACAGCATCTCCTCTTTTTAGAGAACAGAGTGAGAAGGGAACAGAACTAATAATTAGACAAAGTTCAGTGTGTTTGAGTTAAATATGGAGAATGATCATAATGAGAATAGGCAGCTCAAGCATAGGCTTGCCACACTTACATGAGAAACTTCCGTCTCTATTTCAGACTCCCTGTGGATAGATGTCAGGAGCAGCTTAGGGTTACATTTAGAATGCTGTGCTTTTTTTGGACTCTTGGTGACAACCTTTGAAGAGCGAGGCTTCGAGGATGATAAGCAGGTGGCTAAAATGGCTGTGATGGTGGGTCAGAACCTGATGCATGGGTGATGTAAGGATGTGTTGGTTTGCATTCTAACCACTCAGAGCCCTCCCCAGCTTAGTGATCCGTGCCAAGGCCCAGCCTGAAGCAAAGTTCTCTGCTCTTTTCTTCTCTAATACCCTTTCTGTTTATTATTGTGCAATGGCTTTGACTTGGGGGGGGAGACTCCAAAAACTCCAAAGTACTCTCTTTCTACAACCTGGGTCATACAATCAACGAGACAGGGGACTAATTAAACACGGCAATCCTAGGGTGAGTCATGCTGCAGTAGCATCAAGGCAAAGCTGTGCCTGGAGCATCCTCTGTGGGATTAGACTAGTAAAGCCCCTTTAGAAGACATGAGGACTTTTTCAGGTCTCCAACGGGCCACACTGTGGTGAACCACAATTTTCTAAGCCTACTAAAGCATGCCTGTTCATTCACTGGCCCAGAAGGCTGGGAGGTGTCTCACCTACCTGCCCTCCACACACATACCCACGTACCGCATACATGCACACTCACCCTTCTCAGCTCCACGTCATAGATACACTTATGTCACTCACCTTACTTAACCAGAGCCTTGTCCCCACAGAACCGGCAGTGTTAGCAAACACCAAAGGCAAAAGCATGAACCAACAGGCAATTCTGAAGCACAGCTGGGACAGACACAAGGACTACCGCCTGGCCAAACCGGAGGAAGCTAATGCAGTCCAGGAAGCAGTTAGATTTATAGCCCTAACAGAACAGCCCCCAGAGGCTCTAAAGAAGACCTCTGGCCTGTGGCCTGTCCTGGCCCATTCTGTTGTACAGGCAGACTTAGTAGCTCAGCTGCAATGGCAACCTTAAGACACAGTTTGGAAGGGGCAGCTTAAGTTCTGTGGTGATGACATGCCTGGCCGCTTTCAGTGTCTGCACTGGGGGCTCACTGTTCCAGTTGGTTGGGAAGGGGAGGAAAAAAGAAGCAAGCATCCACGAGGAAGGCCTACTTAATGCAGGAAAGGATTATCTACTCTGAAGATTAGCTGAAGGAAAAGAAGAGGGTAGCAGAGTTTCCACTGGCGTGAGGGAAGTATCTCTAGGATTTCATGTGTGACAATCAAGAGGTCTGTCTGTCCTCTGGAGCAGTTCCTGGTGGGAGAGGTAGTGGAAGGGGTAAACTGTAAGCAGCAGGGCCCTCCCTAGATCTTGCCATGTTGCCTTTTTGTGTGTGGGGCTGTGCATGTCCATTTGCCTGTCTTTCAGTATATTCTAGCTTGAAAGGCTTAGTGTAGAAACATGGAAGTTCTGACATATGCAGAGGTTATACCAAGTGCCTTCCAGCCACAGGCACCAGTCACTGGCACTAGCAGCAAAGAGACTAGTCAAAACACCACAGATGCATCCTAGGGAGACAGAAGCCAGGCTGGTAAAATGACTTCAATCGAGCCTTAGATTGTTGGTCTCTCCCCAAACTCTGGTGCTATAGGCAAAGTGAGAAATGGCCACTGAGCCAAAAGTCTGATCCTGGCTGCGAAGGATGTGGCTAGGGGTCAGTTGCTAGGATATGTACAATGGCCACTTTTAAGGCTGCAAAGATGACCTCAGAAATGGTGGATATGCTATTTTTCTCTGTTAAACCACCTACACTATCTGGAGAATTAATTTCTACAAGTAGTTTGTAAAAAAAAAAAGGGCTATAGGCATCCTTCTCTTTCACCAGGATAGACCTTAAACAGAATGCTAAGTAAATACATTTTCTTTTGGATTAAATCTAAGGAGCATAAGCTAACATTAAGAGACTACTTGAAAGCCTATGGGGGTTGACCTTAAACATCCTCACTTTCAAGCACTTCCCTAGCAAGGCAAGAACAATCCCACACTGAGCACCCATATTTTGGGACACACTGTGGGCCCAGAATCACTTTCTATTCTATGGGACACAAACAACCTATGATCTCTATTCTTACCATGTGCCTTGACCTATTTGAGACCACAAGAAATGCGTTTCAGTCTCACCAAATTGCCAATTCCACTGTCCCTGGGAAAAACAAAATAAAACAAATCATGATCCAAGAGAGCTTTACTAAAACTCAGGAAGATTTGTCTTCCATTAGCCTGAGAGGCAGCTAGGGTTCATGCCCAGTCACTGGAGCATTGCCTCTGGATAGCCTCCGACCTTCTGCCACTTAGCAGCTATATGGGAAAGGCAAGCTAATTAACCTCTCTTGCTTTTCCCAGTTGAAAATGGAGGCAAAATTCATAATTCTTCAAATTATTTTATAATGATTAAATGAGTTGGAATATACAAAGAACTTGAAACAGTGGTAGCATACAGTAAAAACAATGTTATTGAAATAAGCATCCTGGAAGGTATGAGGACATTCTAAAGAGACATTGTGTCTCTCTATCTGGACTGCTGAGCTAGTGAAACAGGCACCCCTGTGAACTAGAATATCCCTTAAGAATCTAACAGTGAGAGAAGAAAAAGTTTGGAGGGAGGTGGGGCTGTCCCCCAAGAATGGGGAAGGGATTTTACATAGTACTGACAACTCAGACCACCCTGGAGGAAAGCCTAGAGCTAAGATAATGATGGATCCATGATGGACAGGACCATACCTTGAAAGACTGTTTAACCATGCACATCTTTTGCCTTCTGTTTGGTTTTATCCACATTTTAAGAATGGATTTTAGGTGTCCCTGAAACTCTTTGTTCCTCTTCCCAATAGGGCTAAACTGAATACATCTCCTTTCTCTGTTTTTCCCCCATTTATTTGGTCTGGTAATTGTCTTATAGAGGATGGATGGTCACACCCAGCTTTTTGGCTCCACTGGAGGACAGGCTGTGCCCTAACTCTGGCAGTGTTACTGGTGATGGTGGTGGTGGTGATGGTGGTCAGTATCTTCATTAGCATGTGCAGAGATGTGTTGCTGAAGACCTATTTTTTACACCTTCCTCTCATTGATTGATTGGTCTTTAATTCCAACACTCAGGAGGCAGAGGGAAGCAGATCTCACTGAGTTGGAGGCCAGCCTTGTCTACAGAGAGAGTTCCAGAAAAGGCTCTAAAGCTACACAGAGAAACTCTGTCTGGACGGGGGGAGAAAAAGAAAAAGAAAGATAAATGCTTTTAAGCCAATTTTCAGGTTGTTTTTATTATCAAATCTAAGACTCTTGATATATTTTAAACGGTTACTAATCATTTGTAGCTAGCATCAAGAAGAGGTAAAGTCTATTCTATTTCCAGCCCCTTTCCTTGAACTAACAGTCTCTGACAAATAAAATGAAGCAGAAATGAGGCTGAGTAGCTTTTGAGTCTAGGCTTCAAGATTGAACCACTTGCTTTTGTTCTCTGGCCAGGTTTGTCATGCATGTGACAGAACCTAGGAGAGCCCACTGATTAAACTGTGGGGCATGGGGCCACATAACTTGATGTGAGAT
The DNA here is from genome assembly GCF_003668045.3 of Cricetulus griseus. NCBI lineage: Eukaryota > Metazoa > Chordata > Mammalia > Rodentia > Cricetidae > Cricetulus > Cricetulus griseus. The sequence goes on from NC_048599.1 coordinate 124,396,889, forward strand.
GATAAACAATGCAGCACTGGTAAAAGGGTTCTGAACAAGCAAGGACCCAAAGTTAGTGAAAAGTCACACACACAGTGAACCCATGGTGGCATGCTCGACCAGGTTGCATCCTTCAGTTTCACTGCAGCTTTGGTTCTGAACACACATCATGGGCAGTTTGCACTGAGCATGTTGTCATGCCACAAAACACCAAAGAATACTGAAATGGGTTGGCTCAGATTTGATTATTGTATGTTCTAAATGGCAGTGTTTTTAGTGTACATAAAAAGGTTTCTAATCTTATTGAAACATAAGGTATAAGTTGGGCATGGTAGAACATGCCTGAAATCACATCACTTGGGAAATGGAAGCAGGATCAGCAGCTTGAGGTTACCTTCAACTTTATAACAAGTTTGAGGCCTGCCTGAGCTACAGGAGACCCTGATTCCAAACAAACAAAGAAACGCAATTTAATTACAGAAAACAAAGACTTAATATTTTCCTACTGTCATTCCTTAGCCTGTAAATATCAAATTAGTATGGCTTTGGATTTTATTGTGTTTGACAAATAAAAACATCTAATTTCACTAGTATGCAAATATGCTCTCATTTTTAATAAATGGAAAATTGTATGTATCCCCAAAAATTGTTTTGAAATGAATTTCTTTGTGATTTATTGCCAGTAACTTTGACTTGTATATCTATTTCATATTTTTACATGACCGGAGTCATGCAAAAACTTCTCAAGAAAAAGTGGTCACCAGTAGAAGAGGTGTACAAAGATGTATTCTAAACCTCATCTTCTGGGTAGGTTAGGTCCAATGGTAAGGATGACCCACCTGACACCAGTAGAAGGACCACCCAGCTGGGCCTAGCCCCAGTTGCAAACCCACAGAACCACAAACAAATAAAATGATTGTTGTTTTAAGCCACAGTACAGGGTGGTTTATTAAGCAACAGATAACAAGTGATGATAGCCCTGCACAAATGAGGCTTTATTATCAATAGTATTTCTAGCATAAGTACACAGACATAAAACCAGGACACCTGTCTGCCAACAGGTTTGCCAGTCACCATGTGGAGCTCCCACTCTCATCCCACCTGCCCAGGGGCAGTGAGGACACTAAAGTCAGCACATTGACTTGGGAAAAGCTAAGGCCAGTTAATGATCAGACATGGGACAACGGAGGCAAAGTTTCCAAGGTATATCTTCGAAGAAAGACATGGTAGAAACAGCGTTTTGTTCCTTGTAAGCCATAACAGAATGAAGGGCCGGGCAGACCTCTATCTTGCTTCAATAGATATTGTTTTATAACATGAGTCTTAGTGAGATGGGCAGACATATTTGGTGTATGTGCAAACCAATGCAAAGTGAGTATCACCAGATAAGAATCTAGGGAGCAGGTTATAAATATCCATGCAATTATATGGTCCAAATATGTGGTACCAAGAAAGCAAGCAGTCCCAGATAGCTTCTGTGGTAGTCAAATGACTGAAAATTTTCTTATATGTACATAATTAAAATTCCCCAGTGTGGAAGAGATAAAGTACCAATGGTGAGTGGTAGTCAGGAGACATGTGGCAAGGCAGGGAGGTAAGAGTGGAATCCAATGAGCGGTCCACAAGTGTCTGTACTAGGCTGGCCCTGTCCTGGGATGTTCGGAAGGCTACATCCCACTTATGACACTTTTGGGCTTGGCTAGCTTTGAGTAACTCAGTTTTCTCCTTTGAAATGTGAATATTAATAGAATCTTCCTGCCAGGGATGCCATGATGATTATAGGAGATCACACATATAAAACTTTAGTCTGGTGCCTAAGGAAGTAGGAGCCAATAATGAATGCTAGCTGGGGTGATATTGATGACAGTTAATATTAATATAGGTTTGTCACCTTGTGCTCATTATTAACACCATGGCTAATGGTGGTCCCAGAACTATGGTTAACACTGTTAAAAGAAACTTTCTTTGCCTTGGAAGATGACCCTCCACCCTCTTGTCTCATAACTGGATCTTCAATGTCTCATCGCTGGACTCTCTGATCTTCACAGTTGGAGGACAGCTAGTAACACACTGTTAAATTGAAGTAGCAGTTCACACACCACCCTCTCTCTTACCCTGGGGAAAACTGATGAAAACACACACATTCTTGCTGGTCTTCCTAACCCTAATTAGAACAGTATAATGTCATTTATTCAGAAAGGCAAAGAGAAAGGCATCCTACCAGACATTTTACAGAATCCTGCTTTGTACTTGAAAGGTATAATTATCATTAACAAACACTGATGCTAATAATTCAATCTGCTCTCTGGACAAGAAAAGGAATGTAAACATGGCCAGGGCCCAATCACTTCCTGATCGTAGACAACTTCCTCTGGGTGCTTGCCTTCCTCCTTTCCACCCATCAAACACAAGGTGGGAGGTCTGTTTGTAAGGCAGAGGCCTCAGGGAAAGGGGCTGGCATTCCTGACAGCCAGAGAGTGATAACTAGACAGCATAGGCTTACTCCTCACAGCCACAAAAAGGCATTGAATGGCATGTGCAGCCTGACCTCAGTAAACCAGTCCTCTGCCTTCATCTCTTCACCTGGGAAAATGGAGGTCAGGGCTTGCAACCCATTCTGGGCAGGCTCTGTGTTAAGCACCACATTAAAAACTGAAAGTATATAAACTGAACAACACCATCAATAAACACAGAGCTTGAAATATGCTCACATTTATGCCCATCGATTCTTCGTTGGAATAACACTCTCATCCTGTTTTGGGTCAGTATGTGTTTCTTAAGCCATAACATTTAAACATCTGAGAATTTCAAGCATTCAATAATTACTATTCATACACACCAAGTTTATTTTCAGCAGTATTATTTCCCTTGATATGACCGTATGCAAACACCACTCCTTGCCCCACATAAGACCCCATGATCTACTAAGGTCACGTTAGGTGAGTGCTCTTGCAATTAACCAAATAAGTGACTTCTGCAGCACCAGGGAAGCCTTTAATCCACAGTAGTCCCTGGGTTTGCAGACTCCCTCCTGTGCTAAACAAAAACATAACAAGCCCAAACCAGCATTCCAAGTCCCAGAACCACAAACCAGAAACAGAAGCAGGCTAGCATAGGATAGAAAACTGGCAAACTGGAGAAAACAGAACTCTGAGACACGCAGGAGTTTGTGTGGATGCTTCTGACTGAAGCCCAGCGGTGTCTGTGATATCGAGGTTCTTACCTTAAGAAAGACAACCTGGTCGTTGGACTCTGCTCTACAGTGAACAGGTCTGCATCCAAGGAAGTAACCAGCCTGCCAGATAGGAAACGGCAAAGTCAGAACCGCCACTGTTCCATTACATTCTTGAGCATCTGGAATGCTTTCTAACAAAAAAAGCAGGTCTCCAGATGTTTGAAGACCTTTCAGGATAGCACAGCAAACACATAATGAATCTAACAATACCAAATGCACGAAATCCCTGGATTCAAGTCAAGGTGGGGTCGTTAGTGTAATAGAGAATGAGCTAACATTTATTAACACACACCTGGGCCCCGACTAATTGGGAATGCAATAACGGTGAAATCATGCTCCCCATCACATCTCTCCTCAGAAATGGCTGATTCCCAAAGGGCTGACTGGCAGAACTCGCCATGGCATGGACTCACATCAGCCTGTTTGGCAGGCTGCTGCATTCACACATTCACACATTCAGCACATCCACAAAGAAGACTCTATGCCATTTAACCCACCTTGGCTTGGAAGAGAGCCCTACCCAGCTGATGAAATAATGACAACGTGAGACTTGAACCTAGATGAGGAGGTGGGAGGACACTGGAATCTTCCTCTACATGCACTCAAAGAAGTAAATATCTGACTTAAAGATGATTTGGTTATTGACACATCCCTAGCTATGACAGTTACTTTTGAGGTCAGTTTGGCTGAGAATATGGGGGGGGGGCACTGTTAAACACCAGTGAAGTTTTTTTTTTAAGATGCGTTGTTAACATTTGAATCAGCTGATCACCTTTCACCATGTTAGGCCCATTCAATCAAGGTCTCTCAAGAAGGAATTCTGCCTCTAAATTACTATGAAACTCAAGATGTCAACAACAACTCCTCCCCAGCTCTCCAGCCCACTGGCCAACTCTCCAAACTCTATATTTGCCAGGCCATCTCATCATAAATTCTTTAAAATAAATCTCTCTCTTACATGCACTTGCAAACAGAATTCTCTGAAGAAGCCTAGGGAGAGATGATGGCAAGCACAAGTCACTAACGTGATTTAGCAAGGGGTGCTAACAGAAAAACAAACCCACCCAAGCACCCAGCATGCAGCAACATGACCATCTGGCTTGTTCCAGGGATAAAATTACTATTTTAGAAGGATTAAGGGATTCCAGATTTTTGTAATATTTTTCATAAATAGTATGATTTCTCCCAAGTTGGGAAGGAATTGTACTACAACTGTCTCAGGCTGTCATCCTGGCCAGAGTATGACATGAAAGGGTCCTCTGTACCAGGTAAATCCACAAAAAAAAAAAAAAAAAAAAGTGCCCATAAGCAGGTCTGGCTGGAAACTCAGGCAATAAACACCTAAGTAATAAAACAAAATAGTTTCTATGTTTTTGCAACTTGTATATGTTTCCTACACCCTTCCTACATCAGAATCAGGTTTTGAAAGCTTCTAAGTGCATATATACCCATTAGCCATGTTAAAGCCTCTAACTCAGGCCACTGAACATTGCTACTTTCAGTGCAGTGTTCAGTGCTACATTGCAAGTTTGCCTTTCTAACCATGGAACCACACTTCTAATGTGTGGATTGCCTCACTTCCACAATATCTTCAAGATTCATCCATGTCACAGAGTGTGTCTGAATGCCACTCTCTCATAGATAAGTGATAGTTCATCAGCTATATGCCATGCTTTGTTTATCCTGGAACCCATTTTTACATAATTAACTCGCCAGGTAATTACAGAGCATTTATAATATGAAAAGTCTTAATTCTTTTAAATACTAACTTTACCCTGAGAATAGTGAGGTAGAAGGGACAGAAGAGATATTCCACCAGGAGCCAATTAATTATACAAATCCTACCCCGAGAATCAGCAGCAGTAGCAAGAAAACAAAAATCATTAAATAGCTTTTCTTCCCTAAGGGTTTAGTAAATCCCACCACACAATCTTAATTAATGGTCTTCATATTTAAAGTAGAAGTGAAATTAAATCACCCCCAAGTCTATAGTCAGTATGCACTGTAATATCACACTGCCTGCAACTTGTCGTGTCATTGCTGACCCTCTTTCTGGCATAATGAGCTTCCATCAAAATAGCTGATGCCCAGAAGTTGGAAACCACAGAACCATGAAGCATTGGTTCCACCCCAACAGACAGAACAGCCTATGAAAGTCAAAGAGGAAGCATGTCTTCCTCTACCCTGCTGCCCACCCAAAAGCTGTCCTTTCTATGACAAAGAAGGCAAGCAGCATCCATGAGAAACACTAGCCCTCAGATGAGCATGGTGCTCCAACAAGAAAACTGAATTCACACAACTGGTCCATGAGGATGCTTCAAAATATGTCTACAGGAAGCCAATGAAAAATAACTGTTTGTACACTCTGGAAAAAGAATTGCAAACCATTGCCACTGAGGACTCAGGCTACTTTGGCAAAATGTCTCAGCTTGGAGGATCTGTTCTCATCCACATCACGTAGCCCTTGACAGAGGTGATGTTCATTCTCTGCAGTCAGTTAGCAGACAATATGTCATTTAAATAAGAAAAGCCATTTTAGAAAAGTATGGAAAATTAAGCCCTGGCTCCTTGTGCATGTTTTTAAAGACTTTACTTCTGCCTGGGCATGGTGGCTCATTCCTGCAATCCCACACTCAGGAGGCAGAGGCATGAGGATTAGAAGTTCAAGGCCAATCTCAGCCACATAGCAAATAGAGTTGGGGCAGATTCAGAAGTAAAACAGACTGTTTTTTTCTTTTTTGGGCCAATGTTTTGTTTTGTTTTGTGTCTTATAAAGACAAAATGGACACAGTAACATATAGGCAAATAATCCATTGCCTCTAAAACAGGAAACATATATTTCTATGGGCTATAGAAGCTGATCCCAAAGGGACATTAGATGTCCTTCTCCATCATTCTCCACCTTATTTTTTGAGATGGAGCAGGGTCTCTCACTGAGCCAAGAACACATTGATTTGGCTATGGTGGCTGGCCAATGAGTTGTAGGGATCTGTCTCCACCTTTATTCTTTCACCAGCATTACACAACTGGCTTTTTACCTGGGTCCTGGAGAGCTGAGCCCAGGGTCTCATGTTTATATGCCAGACAATTTACCAAGGGCACTATCTCCCCAGTCCATAATGGTAAATCCTAATAGTCAACATAACAAGACTTCAAACCACCATGGAAACAAAGAATGTCTGTGAAGGACTGTCTAGGTTACTTGATGTGGGAGGACCCATCATAAATGTGAGTGGCAGTATTTCATGGAACGGGGTACTCAACTGGATAAAAGGAGGAAGCAAATAGCACACTGGCATTCTTCTCTCTCTCTCTTCCCATGACCACCTGCCTCTTTCACTTTCCTGTCACTATATCCATCACATGTCAATACCCTCAAATTGTGAGCCTAAATAAGCCTTTCCTTCCTTAAACACTTTTGTTGGGTGTTTTGACAGAGAAATGAGAAAAGGAACTAAAACAGATGCTATTATCAGTAACCCAAACAGAAACCCTGAGAATTAGGAGGCACTTCGTCCACTGTCCCCCACTCCCCAGGCATCAGGAACATATGTTCTGGAGGCATACAAGGTACACAGGCTGAGTGACTACATTTTAAATTCCACAAGCATTTCAATGTTTTGGCTGTCATTAAGTTCATTTAGCCCTTCCTATGTTCAACCTGTGTCCTCACTCAAAATGCAATTCTCATGGGTTTGAATCCATTAAAAAAAAAAATAGAGACCCAGGGCAGAGTAGATGACCCAGCAGTCACAAGCCTGTCTGCACTGCTCTTGGAGAAGATGCAAATTTGATTCCCAGCACCCACATCAGGCCTCTCACAACCATCTGCAACTATAACTTCAGGATACCCAACACCCTCTTCTGGCTTCTGTAGGAAACTGTACTTATGTGTACACAACCCATATATAGTCAAATACTCACAACTAAAACAAAACAAAACAAAAAAGATCTTTTAGGATGGGAACTCCAACAAAGTAAGAAAGGCTTATGAGTAGTTAGTAAAATTGAACTTGAATTTGTTTAATGGTCAATTCCCTTTTGTTATGAGGCAAATTGTGCCTGCCCCACACACATATTCAAGTATTAGCCCTAGCACATCAGAATGTAACTTACACTGAGATAAGGTCTTTAAAGGGGCAATTAATTTAATATGAGGTCATTACAGCAGATAATGACTGGCACAATCATCTGAGGAAATCAGGTACCAGGTGTATAAATCGAAGGATGGGTGGGAAGATGTGACATCCACAGCTAAGGAGGGAGCCCTTAAGAAGGAGGAAACCGGAATCTGGACACACTTCACCCCTGTCTATACTCGGCCCTCTGTCCTGCGGCATTTGTCCGAACCTCAGGTGACTCTGGGTGCAGCTCTGCCCAGCCCAACCCACCCCCATCAACCCCTGCTCCCTTCTGCCTGAACCTCCCCCTCCTCACCCACAAGAGTGGACCTGCCCCAACCAGTAGGCCCACCCTGAGTCTGGATACACCTCACCCCTGTCTGCACTCTGCCCTCTATCCTTGGGAGGGCGCCCGAAGGTCCTGGATAGATATCCTACAAAACACTAAGGGAGCATGGATGCCAACCCAGACTACTGTACCCAGCAAAACTTTCAATCACTATAGATAGAGAAAACAAGATATTCCATGACAAAACCAGACTTAAACAATACATATCCACAAATCCAGGACTACAGAAAGTTCTGGCAGGAAAACTCCAACCCAAGAAAGATAACTACACTCACATAGGCAATGCATAATGCAATTTTACCAAACACTAAAAGAAACAGGAGGGCGAAATACATGCACAATGGCACCAACAACAACAAATCCAAAAAAAAAAAAAAACAAAACAAAAAAAAAAAACAAGAACCAACAATCAATGGACATTAACATCCCTCAATGTCAATGGTCTTAACCTGCCCATAAAAAGATACAGGCTAACAGAATGGATAAGAAGACAGAATCCATCCTTCTGTTGTATACAAGAAACACACCTCAACTTCAAAGACAGGCATTACCTCAGAGTAAAGGGTTGGGAAAAGATTTTTCCAATCAAATGGGACTAAGAAACAAGCTGGTGTAGCAATCCTAGTATCTAACAAATTAGACTTCAAACTAAAGTCAATCAAAGGATATGAAGAAGTGCATTTCATACTCATCACAGGAAAAGTCCTTCAAGATGAAGTCTCAATCCTGAACATCTATGCCCCAAACACGATAGCACCCACATTTGTAAAAGAAACATTACTAAAGCTCAAACCACACATAAAACCACACACACTTATAGTAGAAGACTTCAACACCCTGCTTTCACCACTAGACAGGACCACCAGACAGAAACTTAACAAAGAAACAAAGGATCTAACAGAAGTTATGAAACAATTGGGATTAACAGACATCTATATAACATTCCATCCAAACACAAATGAATATACTTTCTTCTCAGCGTCACATGAAACCTTCTCTAAAATTGACCACATAGTTGGCAACAAAGCAAACCTCCACAGATACAAAAGAATTGAAATAACCCCCTGTATCTTATCAGATCACCATGATTTAAAGTTAGAATTCAACAGCAATACAAATTGCAGAAAACCTACAAACTCGTGGAAATTGAATAACACCCAATTGCACCATTCCTAGGTTGAGGAAGAAATAAAAAAAGAAATTAAAGACTTCCTAGAATTTAATGAGAATGTAGACACAACATACCCAAACTTATGGGACACTCTGAAAGGAGGGCTAAGAGGAAAGTTCATAGCACTAAGTGTCCATATGAAGAAACTGGAGAAAAGTAACACTAGAGAATTGACAGAACAACTGAAAGCTTTAGAGCAAAAAGAAGCAAAATCACCACGGAGGAGTAGATGCCAGGAAATAAACAAACTGAGGGCTGAAATCAATAAAGTAGAAACTAGGAAAACATTACAAGGAATCAATGAAACAATGAGTTGGTTCTTTGAGAAGATCAACTAGATAGACAAACCTCTATCCAAACTAACCAAAAGGCAGAGAGAGAGCATGTTAATTAACAAAATCAGAAAAGCAGGATATAACAACAGACACTGAGGAAATCCAGAGAATCATCAAGTCATACTTCGAAAATCTGTACTCCACAAAATTCAAAAATCTAAAGGAAATGGACATTTTCTGGATAGATATTACTTACCAAAATTAAACCAAGAACAGATAAGCAGTTTAAATCGACCTATAACCCCTAATGAAATAGAAGCAGTCACCAAAAGCCTCCCAACCAAAAAAATCCCAGGGCCAGATGCCTTCACCACAGAATTCTACCAGAAATTCAAACAAGAGTACACCTCAAATTGTCTCACACAATAGAAGCAGAAGGGACATTGTCAAACTCTTTTTAGGAGGCTGCAATCACTTTGATGCCAAAGCCACACAAAGAAACAATTAAAAAAGAGAACTACAGACCAATATCCCTCATGAACATCGATGCAAAAATACTCAACAAAATATTGGTGAATGGAATCCAAGAACACATCAGAAAAATCATCCACTATGATCAAGTAGGCTTCATCCCAGGGATGCAAGGATGGTTCAACATACGAAAATCCATCAATGTAATCCACCATATAAATAAAAAAGAAAACCCACATGATCATCTCACTAGATGCTGAAAAATTCTTTGACAAAATCCAACATCCCTTCATGATAAAGATCTTGGAGAGAACAGGAATAACATGAACATATCTAAACATGATAAACGCAATATACACCAAACCAATAGCCAACATCAAACTAAATGGAGAGAAACTCAAAGCGTTTACTCTAAAAGCAGGAACAAGACAAGGCTTTCCACTCTCTCCATATCTCTTCAATATTGTACTTGAAGTTCTGGCTATAGCAATAAGACAAGAAAAGGGGATCAAAGGGATACAAATTGGAAAGGATGAAGTCAAACTTTCACTATTTGCAGATGACATGATAGTCTACATTAGTGACCCGAAAAACTCTACCACGGAACTCCTACGGCTGATAAACACCTTCAGCAAGGTAGCAGGATACAAAATTAACTCAAAAAAAATTAGTAGCCCTGCTACATACAGATGATAAATCCAATGAGAAAGAAATCAGGGAAACATCACCTTTCACAATATCCACAAGCAACATAAAATATCTTGGGGTAACACTAACCAAAAAAGTGAAAGACCTGTACAATAAGAACTTTGAGACTTTAAAGAAAGAAATTAAAGAAGATACCAGAAAATGGAAAGATCTCCCATGCTCTTGGATAGGTAGAATTAACATAGTAAAAATGGCAATCCTGCCAAAAGCAATCTACAGATTCAATGCAATCCCTATCAAAATCCCAGCAGTTTTTCACAGACATTGAAAGAACAATACTCAACTTTATATGGAAAAATAAAAAACGCAGGATAGCCAAAACAACTCTTTACAATAAAAGATCTTCTGGAGGCATCACTGAAAGGTTCAGGCATTATGCTGGCCTGCCCCTGTTACCTGGTGGAATCCACTCAGGCAATACCCTGGTCAGCCCAAGGTTCCATGGGAAAGAAGTCTGCACGCAGGTGCAGAGGACCCCTTTAAAAGATAGGCCCCTGCCCCTTTATGGCTCTCTCTCTCTCTCCCCCTCTCTCTCTCTCTCTGTGTGTGTTCTCTCGTCTCTCTGTTTCCCCGCTCTGTCTCTCTATGGAGACCGGCCATGGCGGTCAGCCATTTACCCCTGTTCCTCTTCTTAGTCTCCCCATTCTGCCTTATAATAAACTTATAGTCTTGTCTCATGTCATAATATTTCTCTTTTCTTCTTTTTAAACAAAACAATAACAATCACCATCCCCGACTTCAAGCTCTACTATAGAGTCATAGTTCTGAAAACAGCTTGGTATTGGCACAAAAATAGACAGATAGACCAATGGAATTGAATTGAAAACCCTGATATTGACCCACACACCTACGAATACCTTATTTTTGACAAAGGTGCTAAATCTATGCAATGGAAAAAAGATAGCATCTTCAACAAATGGTCCTGGCACAATTGGATTCGGACATGCATAAGATTGCAGATTGATCCATACCTATCACCATGCACAAAACTTAAGTGCAAATGGATCAAAGATCTCAGCATAAATTCAGCCACACTGAATCTTCTAGAAGAGAAAGTGGGAATTACCCTTGAACAAATTGGCACAGGAGACCGATTCCTGAACATTATACCAGTAGCACAGATATTGAGGACTGCAATTAATAAATGGGACCTCTGAAACTGAGAAGCTTCTGTAAGGCAACGGACACAGTAAGACAAAACAACAGCCCACAGAATGAGAAAGATCTTCACCAACCCCACATCTGACAGAGGGCTGATTTCCAAAATATAAAATGAACTCAAGAAGCTAGCCACCAAAACACCAAACAATGAAATTTAAAAGTGGGGTGCAGAACTAAATAGAGAATTCTCAACAGAGGAAACCAAAATGGCTGAAAGACACTTAAGAAAGTGCTCAAAATCCTTGGCCATCAGAGAAATGCAACTCAAAACAACTCTGAGATACCACCTCACACCTGTCAGAATGGCTAAAATCGAATGGCTAAAATAACAATCTATGCTGGAGAGGATGTGGAGAAAAAGGAACACTCCTCCATTGCTGGTGAGAGTGCAAACTTGTAAGACCACTTTGGAAATCAGTATGGCAGTTGCTCAGAAAAATGGGAATCAGTTTACCTCAAGATCCATCAATTCCTCTTTTGGGTATATACCCAAATAGTGCATGTTCATACAACAAGGACATATGTTCAACCATGTTGATAGCAGCATTTTTTGTAATAGCCAGAACCTGGAAGCAACCTAGATGCCCCTCAACTGAAGAATGGATAGAGAAAATGTGGTACATTTACACAATGGAGTATTACTCAGCAGAAAAAAACAATGGAATCTTGAAATTCGCAGGCAAATGGATGGAACTAGAAGAAACCATCCTGAGTGAGGTAATCCAGTCACAAAAAGACAAACATGGTATGTACTCACGCATATATGAATTTTAGACATAGAGCAAGGAATTACCAGCCTACAGTCCTCTTCACCAAAGAAATTAGGAAACAAGAAGGACTCTAATGGAAAAATGCATGGACCCCAGGAATGGGAAGGGGCAGGAACTCCTGAGCTAATTGGGAGCATGAGGGTAGGGGAGACGGAGCTGCCAGAATGAGAGAAGATAAGAGGAGAGAAGGAAATGGAGGAGCAGAAATATTGAGTTGGGGGAAGAATAGAGGAGAGAGAGCAGGATGAGAGATACCATATTAGAGGGAGCCATTATAGGTCCGAGCAGAGATCTGGCACTAGGGAGATTTCTAGAGATCTACAAGGATGACACGAATAGACAATCTAGGCAATGGTGGAGAGGATAACCTAAACGCCCTTCCCCTATAATGAGACTGATGACTACATTTTATGCCATCCTAGAGCCCTCATCCAGTGGTTGATGGAAGCAGAGGCAGACACCCACAGATATACACTGAACTGAACTCTGGAACCTAGCTGCAGAGAGGGAGGAATGAAGATCAAAGGGGTCGGTACCAGGCTGGTGAAACCCACAGAAACAGCTGGCCTGAACAAGGAGGAACACATGGACCCCAGACTGCTGTCTGGGAGGCAAGTACAGGACTGATCCAGACCCCTGAACATGGATGTCAATTAGGAGGCCTCTGCACTCTAGGGGGCCCCTGGTAGTGGATTAGTGTTTTTCCCTGGTGTAAGAAGGAACTTTGAGGGCCCATCCCACATGAAGGGATGCACTCTCAGCCTGGACACATGGGGGAGGGCCTAGGCCCAGTCCAGGATGATGTGGTGGACTTTTGGGAGCCCCAGTCGAGGGCCCTACCCTGTCTGGGGAGTGGAGGGTGGATGGGGTGGGGAATAGGTTGGGGGTGGGAGGGAGGCGGAGGGGAGGGAGAGGGAGAAGGGATTTACATGTGAAACAAGCTTATTCCTAATTTGAACTAATAAAAATAAATAAATAAAAGAAGGAGGAAATCTGCTGAACAACTGCATAATAAACTTCTAGTCCCCAGCACTGAGTGAAAATTAATTTCTATCATTTAAGCTATCAGTCTCTGGCACTGCGTTATTGACAACCTAAGAAAAATGATAAGCCTCCTTTGTCTTTTCCTCTGCCAGGACTGCCAGGGAAGAATCTAGAAAGGACTCAAAGGAACTCTCCTATACTTTTCAAGGAGCTCACTGTCATCTACATCCTCACCTCCAGCCAGGGTGATCTCTAAATCCAAAGAGAAAAAGCAGACCCCAACATGGAGGGCCTTTGCATGCCCTGAGCTCTCTGACCTCCACAGTATAAGACTGGCCTGCCTTTATCAAATACTGAGTGTTGCTAAGAGCTTGCCCTTCAAAGAGCATCATCCAGAAGCCATCTCCACAAGCCACAAGCCTTGATATGGTTAAGACACCCTAGCCAGCTTCATTCAGCCACCACTACATCTCCTTGAATGAGCAGAGGGAGATGCAAGGACAAAGTGCCTTACAGAGTACAATGGTCAAGTTCAGAGCAAGAAATTGTCAAGAACAAGAAGACTCCTCATTGCATCAAGGCCTATCTCACAAGCAATTGCTTTTTCTTTCATTGGAAATGTTCATACAGGAGAGCTGACTGGGTGCTGACTATGGACTCTTACTGACTTTTGGAGTCAAAACACTTAGTTTTCCACGCCCACCACATAAAATATATGCATATGGCACTGTGGTCAGGCTCAAAGAGGATTAGATTAAGGACCAGAATACTTACAGAGGACCAGTGTAATTATAGAGGACCAGGGTAAGGTGAACTGGGAGAAAGCCAGGGCGCCAGGTCTCAGACCACCAGGCTCCATCTTGCTCAGGTGACTTCACAGTTCCTGACTAAGCAACCCCATGAGTTAGGCACACAAGCACCCATGAGTCCTGTCAAAGAGAGGAAGGAGGGATTGTACGAGCCAATAGAGCATGGGGGGGGGTCAAGGTCATGATGGGGTGAGGCCCACAGAGACAGCTGGCCTGAGCACGTGGGAGCTCATGGACTCTGGACCAACAGCTAGAGAACCTGCTTCACGGGACCGACCTAGGCCCTCTGCATGTGGGTGGCAGTTGTGCAGCTTGGTCTGTTTGTGGGGCTCCTAGCAGTGAGGTCAGGAATTGTCCCCGGCTCTTGAGCTGGCTTTTGGGAACCAATTCCCCAAGTTGTTGCTTCGCCCAGCCTGGATTCAGGGGGAGGAGCTTGGTCTTGCCTCAGCTTGATGTGGCATGCTTTGTTCAAGTCCCTGGGAGGCCTGCCCCTTTCTGAATGGATGGGTGAGGGGTGGATGGGAGATGGGGGGAGAGGATGGGAGGGAGGGAGGAGGTAGGGTAAACTGTGGTCAATATGTAAAATAAATGAAAACATTTAATTAAAAAAAAAAAAGGAGCTATGCACAGCTTTGCCCAGAGCATGGAGAAGTGAATGAGCAATCATTTTTGCTTTTGGAGGCCTATTGGAGCTACATAAATAGCCTGGGAATCTTTGTTAGGTGCACATCCCAGCCACAGGGGGCTGCTGACACTCATACCTGCCAACTCCCTGTAGCAAAAGGAGAGAAGACTGATGCAATTAGCCAGGTGAACAGGGAAGCTGTCAACCACTTAGATAAGACAGTCCTTGAATTGATTCTCTGCCCATTACTAGGGTGATTGTCCTTCTACCCCTGCTGATTATGCAGGCTTTGGGAGTAATTTCCTAAAGGAAGTAAGAAAAAGAAAGGATGGTTTCTGAGCTTACAAATTATAGGACTCTGCTGTTAAATCAGCTAACACCAGACCTCAAGTCAAGGGGTAATTGACTTTAAAGGGTCAAGGGACACACCCTGCTGTGTGACTCAGCCATAGAATCTCTAAATGGAATGACAATTTTTTCTTGCAAATTTCAAGCACTGAAGTTGTTTTTTTTAAGACCACACTTAGACAATAAATACATAAATATTCAATATTCTTTCCTTCTTTCCCCAGTAACTACATACTGACTTTGCTTGATGGTTTTAATTATTGGGCTGTGATCAGTCAAGAGTCCTATGGAATCTTATGATCCTGTCAGCTTCCCTGACTAGTGCAGCACTGGATAGAGCCAAAACTCTACAAATGCTCAACTGTTGGCTGATTCTTGTTTGGAAAAGGCTTTCTCTGTGGGCAAGCAAATCGGCTTTCCCTGCTTCCCTTACCAGCTTCACATCCCCAGCCCCAACCACAAAACCATCAGCATCCTCAGCGAACATCCATATAAAATGACAATATTAAAACAAAGCTGGTTGTTAATTCCTGCTTTCCATTTTAAATCTAAGCATACCTGACTTGCTTTCCAGAGCTATCGACGAAATTAATAAAAAGTGGGTTGGGGTAGAGAAATGGCTCAGTAGTAGACAGCACTGCTTGCTGCTCTTCCAGAGGACTCTGGTTCGGTTCCCAGCACCCACACGGCAGCTCACAACTGTCTGTGACTCTAGTTCTAGGGGATCTGGCATCCTCACACAGACATACATTCAGGCAAACACCAACGCACACAAAATAAAATTTTAAATTAAAAAAAAGAATTTAAAAATGAATTAAAAAATAGAAAGTGGGTTGCCTAACACAACAGAAATAGGAAGAACAAAATATATAACTAAGGTGAGGGGGGTCAGAGTGGGCCCGCTGGAGGTCTAGGGCGATCTGTTCATGCCCGCTTCTATATGCTGATGCTGATGCAGTCTCCCAGCCCTCCTTGGGCAGCTGCAGAGGCATTTGCATGCCTTTCCTCTGTGCCTTTTGGCCAGCTCCTCTGCTTTCTCTTATAAAAGACCACTGAACCAAGGTCCATCCTAAGCCTAGTATATATCTACCCAAGATCTGGATTAGAATATGTCTTTTGAGGGGATACCATTCGATTGACTACAGTGTCTAAAATCAGAACACAGTGAGACAGGATAGAAAGATGGAGGAAATTATGGGGACACAAGAAGCAAATGGTCCTCCAGAGTCTGGAGAAAGCCTCTCACTGGTTGAAACCCAAGGATTCCCAGCACATTTACCAACATATGCTGTGAGGATTGACTACATGCAGACAATTTTCCATTCATAGAGAGATAGTTTCGAATAATAAGGCTAAAACAATGAGCTGTACTCAAGGCCTGAGCATACGAGTATGGTTACTTCCTACTGCCAGATATTTCCTGAAGATCTCAAATGAGACGGGATCTTTTTTATAAGCTATTTATGTTAATTGTTTAGAGAGAGAGTGTGACAGAGAAAAAGAATGTCTCCGCACGCATACACACATATCAGAGGACAACTTGTGGGAGTCAGTTTCTCCTTCTACCATTTGGGGTCTAGGGATGGAATTCAGATTGCCAAGCTTGGTGGCGAGTGATCCCACTCACTGAGCAGTCTTACAGGCCCCAAGACTTAACTTCCTCTGCAAGTCCTATGACCTAGGGATGTCCCTGTCAGCTGTGATCTCATCCAATACATACCAGGAATCACCCTATGAACTCATTTACCACGAAAAAAAGTTCCTTAGCAATATTTTGAAGGGACCAGCTTCCCTTTTGGCAGCCATAAGGGCTGAACATGTGCTTCTATGACCTTGTCCTAGACACTAGAAAGTCAAATGCCTGCCTCGTGACAAGGAACCAATCAGAAGTTAGCTGGTGGTGCTATGCTTTACGACCCTGGGTGTGCTTTACGGACAAGCACACAGCAATGACGCACAAAGCATAGCAACCACCCTGGGAGGGCCTATGGGCCATAACAACCAATTGGCCAATCAACACAGGGCAAGCCCTCCAAGCCTGGAGGCACACCAATCATGAGCCTGTGCGTACCCCTAGACACTCCCCTTACACTGCCTTATAAGATCTCTTGGGAGGCCCTAGGAGCTGTCTTTGCTAGCCACCCGCCATGGCAGGTGGGTGAAAGACCCAAGCTAACATGGGGTTAGCTCGTTAAATTACAATAAAGCCTCATGCAGTTTGCAGCAAGTTCTCGAATCCGCCTGGTGATTGGGGTGACCGGGGTCATGGCCTGGGACCCCGGATACCTGAGTTTTCTGGGGGGTCTAACAATTTGAGATGGAACTTCAGAAGTTGCCAAAACCAGCCGGGCATTGGTGGCACATGCCTTTAATCCCAGCACTCAGGAGGCAGAGGCAGAAGCAGGCGGATCTCTGTGAGTTCGAGGCCAGCCTGCCTGGTCTACAGAGCGAATACCAGGATAGGCTCCAAAGCTACACAGAGAAACCCTGTCTCAAAAAACTAAAAAGAATAAGTTGCCAAAACTGTTAAGTGAGGCTACCGTAAAGACACTCCATCAATCATGATTCTTGATAGAGAAGCCCACACTCACACCCACACCCACACCTGGATATGTCTTCTCCTTTCCTTGGGTGCTTCTCTATCAGTCACACCCCTACCCGAGGCTTAAATCTAGGTTAGAATCTCCTCCTAAAGAACTCCAACTTTGCTTCTTAGGTGAAGCCAAGAACCCCATCTTCACCTGAGTAGAACTGTATGAAAAGGGATCCGAGGGTGCCATGGGCAGCAACATGGAGCCCTGCCATCTCCACTGTCATCATCACCTTCCTCACAAAACCCTAGTCAGCACCCAGGCTGAACCATCCTCAGGGGCCTGCAACGCCTTGCTGTCCGATCCCAACTAGCTCTGAGGCACAGTAATGAAGTTCAGTGCCATCACCGCTGCCTGCACTGCCACTCATGCCTGTCTCTTTTTCTGGGCCTTATCTTTCTTGCCTTATCTCCTTTACAACTTACAAAGACCCAAGGCGGATGATAATTCCTTTTTATTCCCCTGTTCAGCTTCACCAACCTCACTGGATTCTTCCTTTAAAATTAATCAGGGCCTGCAAGATGACTCAGCTGAAAGTGTTTTGTCATGCAAATCCTGAAGACAGGAACTGGATCCTAAGAACCTGTGGCTAGAGGACAGAACCCATTCCTGAAAGCTGTCTTCCTGCACATGTGCCACCACACAAAGCACACATGTGTTATATACGTGTATAATAAAATAAGCTCTAGCACATGCCTCATAGATGAAGGATTCTTGTCTCCTCGATAGATGACTCAGAGCTCCTTAGGTTTACCTTCATAAGCATCAGAACAATACAGACAGAACTCTGTTGACTAGTGGACAGCTCCCCCAGGGTGTAGCATATAGCCAGTGCTCACCAATACTTGCTCAAAAGAAGCCATATGCTATAGGAAAATAACACAGTCCATGCCTTTGAGCAGCTTCCATTTGGGATGGGAAAGATGGAACGAGCACAAAGGTGACTCATAACATAATCGCTGGTCACGGAAGAAAGAAAAATCAGTTTCTCTGAGAAGCAAGGAAAGGGAAGCTTTTGAAAATGGAGGCATGAGGAGGGGCTGGAGAGATGGCTCAGTGGTTAAGAGCACTGTGTGTTCTTCCAGAGGACCTAGGTTCAATTCCCAGCACCCACATGGCAGCTAACAGCTGTCTGTAGCTACAGTTCTAGGGGATCCAACACCCTTACACAGGCAAAACCACAATGCACAATAAGTAGATGAATAATAAAAAAAAAAATGTGGAGGCATGAACAGAAGCTGGATCTTGAGGGACAGAGCATTTAAGGAACAAATATTGGTGCATGTGGGAAAGAACTGAAGAAACTGTCTCTGGAAGCAATAAAAGTACATGATACATTCCAGGTTAAGTCCACCAGCTGTGTAAGTGGGGGGTGGCAGAAGATAGAGATCAGAAGGCCAAATGTCTAGAATGCCTCGACAAAAGGCTGAGTCTGGCAGGTGGGAGCTGCAGAGGTCTCGTAGAGTCACTTACGCATCACCAGATGATCACATAACATGGTGCCACAGACCCCAACATCTGACCCATCTGGTGTTTTCAAAATTTCCTTATGTAAAAAAAATTAGAATAACAAAATACTTCTCCATTAATAATAAAATCATGCTGACACCTGGCCATTTTTCTTTAAAATTTCTAAGACAAATATTACATGCTTTTACATGAAGTCCCATTTTTTTTCCTTTCCCCAGAAAGAAGCACTCTCATTTGTTAGTTATCCTTTTAGTCCATAATGAGCGAAAGACAGCCGTGCCTAGGTCCACAAAGACTATTGCTGTTGTGTTCAATTGTGTAAATGGTAAGTTTAATGATTATACTTACAAGTTGGCTGTATTTGCTGTAAAGCATTTTCCAAAAGTCAGTCCTGCCTCCCACTCAGATCTAATTATTCACAACACTCGGCAGAAGAGTTCCATTTGTTTTGATGGCTCCAGTTGGGCATCGGGAGTGATACAGGTAAGATGCAAAAGTAAGATGGAGGAAGAGAATGAAGAATGTGTCCCATTGGTTCAAGCAAGAGGTGATACACATTAATAACCAAGGCAATAGTGATAAAATAACAAAGGCAAGGGAACGTTCCATGAAGACTATGGAAGTAATTGGACTCTGGGCTGAGAAAAGACAGTAGTTGAATTAATCACAAATGAATTTCAGGACAGCAAGACCGGTGATAAGAAAGGACAACATCTGAGGGAGCACTGGCTGTAGTAGACAAGTCTGACTTGGGTTTAGTTGTGTGAATCTGAGGTCTCAGCAGGTCATCTGTGTTTTTCTGACAAGCATCTATAAGTATCTAGCTGCCACAAGCAAGAGGGCAAGTTTGCCATGCAGGCCCAGGACTTCTGGGAACAGCTGCACAACCAGCAATGGATGCATTTGTTTCAGCATGGGGGTGGGGTGATGAAGCTACGCAGGTGTTCATGGGTGAGCACATGAGCACATGAGGCAAACTCAAGAAACAGTCATAGCCAGAGCAGAAGGGCAACTGGTAGCAGGAGGTCACAGGGAGAATCAAAGTAGAAGCCCACAGTGGCAGAGTATGAGGCAGGGACTCAAGGCCATTAGAGAACTGGTGACCTTTCAAATAGTCACCATAATAATGGGGAAGAAGTCAGGGAGGGCTATGGGCTTGAAAACAGCAACTTCCAACTCACTGGTGTTGGGAAACAGCCAGGGAGCCCTGGGACCAATCAGAATTCAAGGGATGATTTTTGGAATTAAAAAAAAAAAGAGCTAAATATGAGGCAGAGAAGGCAGAGGGAAGGAAGCTATAAAAGGAAAGAAAATATAAAAATAGATGTAATAAGGTCCTGTTATAGTTTGGATCTGAACTTTAAAGCTTGGTCCCCAGCTTTAGTGATAATGGGAGGTGGCAGGTAGGAAGTCATTGGGGCAGCCCTCAAAGGGACTATGGGGACATAGCCCTTTCCTGTTTCTTTCTCTGCTTCCTGGAGACCATGGGGTGACCTGTGTCCCCACAATGAATTGTCTGCTGTGTTGTACTGTCTCACCACACTCCCAAATGTAACAGAACTAAGTGACCATGGACTGACATCATGAGCTAAAACAAATCATTTCTTCTTATCAGTTGGTTGTTTCAGATGACGGTGGCTCACAAGCACAGGTCTTATATGAGGTTTAGGATCAGGAAAAAGGAGGGTGGTCTGTTGAAAAATCTCAGACCAGGAACACACATATTCATCCTTTACTTCCCTTACCCCCACTAAAATATCGCTTGGTTAATTATGTTAAGTATTTCTTTATTAAAACAAGGATATCATGAAAGAAATAACTATAGGATAAAGAGTAGGAAAACAGAATGTACAGCAAATGGCACCTAGAAGCTTAGGAACCTGACAACAGTGCAGTGCAGGGTACCAAAAAGAAACATGCTAACTGTGCTATAGCACTCCTCAAGAGTTTACCACCAGAAGACATCAGGCATCAGGAAGAAAAAGTGAACCTTTGGGTGAAACACAGAAATTATTTCAGAGACAGAGCACATGTTGGAGAAATGACTATGTGGTTAAGAGCATTAGTTGCTCTTCTAGAGAACCTGAGTTCGATTCCCAGCACTTACATTGTGTCTCACAACGATTTGGGACTCATTCTGAATGTCACCAGCACCAGGCACACACATGAATGCAGACAACACACACACACACACACACACACACACACACACACACACACACACACACAGAGAGAGAGAGAGAGAGAGAGAGAGAGAGAGAGAGAGAGAGAGAGAGAGAGGAAATCTAAGAAAACAACGACAAAATAATTTAGATCCCAGAGGCCTTCTCCAGCCATGTAGAGCAAGGTGGTTTATCCTGAGGCCTGCAACCTCATTCTTTCAAAAAAAATGATGAAAAGGCTCTATGGTTTCAAAAGCATCATGGATAAAGGATCATAAGAATGAAGTATAAGACTAAAAACTGGGGAATGAAGTAATAGTCTGTGTACCAAACCACCCTGGCCCATCACAGCAAAGTCCAGCTACAGAATATGTTCCTTGTGTAGTCTCCATCCCAGGAGACTGGACTGAACTGTGAACCCCCTACTCACCATCAATTACCTACAGGAGGGCCCAAACTGGCCTGAATTTCTAGCTAAGGGTGAACAAGATGTTTAAGGAAAACCCCTGAGTGGAGTCACAACAAAGAGCTACACCCAGAGCTAAAAAGTGGTCAGGGGTGTGCGTGTGTGTGTGTGTGTGTGTGTGTGTGTGTGTGTGTGTGTGTGTGTGTGTGTGTGTGTGTGTGTGTGTGTGTGTTCCTCAAAGGATGAGAAGGCTCAACAGGTAAAGGCATTTGCTACTAAGCCTGATGACCTAAGTATAATATAATCTCTGGGACCCACAAGGTAGGAGAGAACTGACAACTCTACCAATTCATCCTCTGACTTTCTCTCTCTCACACACACAAAGGTTAAAAAAAAAAAGCTTCTTTGTGGAAAAAAAATTTAAAAATAACACTTGGTTCTCGTTTCATAGCTGCAATGAAAAAACTGTGTAAGCCTACATACAGGTCTTATGCATGCTATCACAGTGTCTGTGAGTTCATCATTCCTGTTGTGTCTGGAGGACATTGTTTCCTTGGATTCATCCATCACCTCTGACTTTTAAAGTATTTGTACCTCCTCTTCCACATAGATTCCTGAGCCTTGAGGAGAAGAGTTTGATAAAGACATTCCACATAGGGATGACTGCCGCAAAGTCTCTCACTCTTTGTAAACTGTCCAGTTGTGGGCTTCTTTGTTAATTACTGGCTACTTCAAGAAGAAGCTTCTCTGATGAGGGTTGACTGCTGCACTGAACTATGGGTATAGTACTCCGTCATTAGTAGCTATTTTATTGCTATATACCTTTAGTAGGTTTTTCCTTAGGCCCATGACCCATCTTGTCTCAGGTTCTTGGTCACTTTAGGAATGTCATGTGTTCCTAACATTGAGAAGGGGAAATAAACACAAAGTCTTGCCTATAGTAAGAAGCTATTTGCAATTGACACCTGCTAGGAAAGGGAAAACCAGTTTTCTTCAGTGAAGTGTCACCTAGTATATCAATCACAGTCCAGGGCAGGCCTCATGGCCAGGAGCAGTTGGCCACCACACAAACAGACCTTATGGTTTTTGGGTTTTTGCATTTTTATTTTGTTGTAGTACACTTTGTCTTACTCATTTTCTTTTTGTTTTTAATTTTTTCTATTTGGATTAACTTTTTTGGAGAGTGAGAGACAAAGAACATAAAGTTTCTTAGAGAAGAAAAAGGTACAAAAAGAAATGAAGAATTTTCCTTATATTCCCAAAACTAGAATGCAAGGGTTTCAGATTCAAAGGGTCAAGAGAAGAGTTGATAAAATGAATTGGAAGAAATGTATGAGAACTGTAAGCACCCAGAGGATGAAGAAAAAGATTGGACTTGTCCATAACCACAGAGAAGCACTGGAAATACCTGCACATGCCTGCAGAAAACGATTTCAATCTTCTCACTGGTGAGAATTAACTGGTGTGAACACATAAGGACATTTAGATATGCAATGGCTCAAGGAGCCAGCTTCTGTTAAAAGATGCATTGGGAAGAATCAGAGAGGTGACCTAGCCACACCAAAGAACTGACACAGAAAGACTCATAAAGGGCCTGCCAGAGGAACCAGTGTCACTGGCACAAGAACACTGAAGGCTCTGTGCTGCAGCTCAAATTAGGTTTTATGCATGTTTACTCAAGGAAAAATGACACAGTACACAGAAAGGGATCTGAGTGAATAGTGACAAAACTAAAGAATTATAGTGATATTGACACTTACTATTAACTTTTCTGCAGCCTTTAATACTATAAATTCTATGAGGCCGGAAAGAGTGGTATAAGTGTGCTAGTTAGAATTGTAGAGACCACAACAAAAGGGAACATGATGGCAATAGAGAAGGGGTCTCTACAGACCAGAGATACTAATGGGGATCATTAAGCTTTTGTTATATACATCCATTTACAAGAAGACAAGTTATGACAGTACAAACTACCTATCTTCTTGGAATATAAGCTCTGCAGAGACACTCACTTCCTCCATAAGGACTTACCTCAGTAACTACACTAAAAGAGCAAGCTGAATGTTGGAAGAAAAACCAGCCAGCAATTACTGTGTGGATTTAACAGACAGAGAGAGGGGGAGAGAGAGAGAGAGGTATGTGTGTGTATGTGTGCTTGTGGTGTGTGTGTATGGATGGTGTGTGTGTGTGTGTATGTGTGTGTGTGTGTTTTACAGGTGTGTGTGAGTACAGGAGATTAATTTGTTGGATAAGCCAAGAATACAACAAGAATATCAAAATCACATACAAAATTTTTGCAAATTTTTGTGAGTAGAGCTTCATTTGGAAGTTGGCTTCTCTTTTCTCTATTCAATGGAGAAACTGGACACAAGTTTATCAAGTTCCTCTGGACTCTGGTGAACCCTGTCTATCCCTGAACACTGGGAACATTTCTCTTTCCTGTTCCCCGTCAATCTTTCACATAACCTTCAAATCTCAATTTTAACCATTTCTCTGAGGTCCTTCCATGACCCCCTAAATTAGTCTCAATTGACGCCCTATCTCACAACTCCCCCTATGCCTTTGTCTTGGGACCGTGGGATTATTTTGACCACAGACTATAGGAGCTGGTAATATGTATCTTCTCCACTATCTTATAATGGGCATGTACATTTGCAGGCCAATAATGGCTTTCTCCCCCCAGCCTTCCTCAGAACTTCTTGAAATAAGAAGATACAAGTGGGAAAACTAGGTGCCAAAAAGGACAAGAACTATGTGGTTAATTGAGCCAACTGCTAGTTGCTGTTGTTTGTATTGTTTTTGCTTTAAACTTTTTTATTTATCCAGTATATATTGATCATCTCCAATTCCCTCCCTTGACTTTTCCCAGATCCTCTCCTACCTACCCAACTTCATTTTCTCTTTTTCTTGTTTTCTGTTTGTTTGTTTTGCTTTGATTTTCAAGACAGGGTTCCCCGGTATAGCTTTGGAGTCTGTCCTGGAACTCACTCTGTAGACAGGCTGGCCTCGAACTCACAGAGATCCACTTGCATCTGCCTCCCAAGTGTGGGGATTAAAGGCATGCACCACCACCGACAGGCTCTTGCTTTCTTAAAAAGCAGCAAATGGATCTGGCATGGACAACTACTCCTGGGTGTGTGCCTTTTCTGGAATGTAGTCATTATACCAGATATCATGCCACTGAAGAAAATGGTGGTTTTTACTTTTTCAAAATTACATGTATCTGTTGGGGGTGGGCAGACAAGAGGCTGTACTAATGGTATGATATGCACCTGGGTGTCAGAGGACAACTTGAGGAAGTCAATTCTTCCCTTCCCCTATGTAGGTCCGGGGATCAAACCCAGGTGGGCATGTTTTACACCAAGTACCTTTACCTATCTTGCCTAGTTTGCTTTTTAATGAAAACATTCACATACAAATCTCTGTATTTCTAATTTCTCTTGAACAATCAAAAGATGTAGCAACCACAGGCTTCTACACAATACCACACATCTGTGGGTGAGGGGGAGATGGATAAACCAGGCAGAATAGGAGAAGCTCCAGTGTTTTGGGAAAGGACTTGGAGCTGCACTGAGTTTGATCAAGGTCTGTGACCCAAAAAGAGACCAAGAGACCAGAGACAAGTTCCTCTTCCTCACCTGGTATTATGTCAGCCTGTAAGCAGCTCTCCCTCTGCTCCTCCCACACCTGTCCTGAAGATCTGAATTCCATTCCTGTATGTCCTTTTCTGACACTTGCTACAGCCCTTGGTCATTTTCAGGACATTTTTTTTTAGGAAAGCCTAAATGCCCCCAGTTTGTTCCAATTCAGTTGTGAGGTTCTGCACCCCTTTACCTTGGAAAGATGTAACACAATTTAGAATTACTAAAGGGTTGCCAAAATTTGAGACACCAACCTAGCTTTCACAAGCAATGCCCAGCTCAGCAGGGAAATGCAGACCTCCGGAAATTGGGAATAGGGTGGGGTAGGAGCTGGAAATGCCACGAGAGATTCTGTGATTTCTTGTGCATTGAAATGACCCAGGCACGTGAGTCAAGAGACCTACCTCTGCAGCCACCTTGACAATGCTGAAGACACAAAGAAGCAGAATGTGTCATGGCTGGACACTGCTGCAGCCAATTCTGATAGACATACACACTCCAACCATGTGCGGGCATCTGTGTGTGCTCCTTACAAAGTCTGGTTCATATACTTGCATAAATTTCTAATCAAACAAGCCTACCCCACCCCATCGTGGACTTCTTGTAATCATACTAGAGGATCAAACAATTTGCTGACTGGAGCTAATCACAATACACAAATTCCTGTAAAACAAAAATTAATTTAGGTTCCTCTTCAAGCTTCTCAAGGGGTTCTTCTAAGCCTGCCCTTCAGACATAGCTTCTCCTGGACTAAAAACTTGGATCCTTTTGTTCATCACAAGCCAAAGGACACTTGGTAGCTGGACTGTTAACAGCTTTCTCTCCAATTGCTTCACTGAAGGCTGTCTGTTTTGCTTTGGATTTCATTTACAACATACAGGGGTTTTAGCACACTGCCATTTCATAACCTTCTAGAGCTGTGGTTCTCAGCCTCCATAACACTGTGACCCTTTAATGCGGCTCTTCGTGATGTGGTGATGCAACCATAAAATTATTTTTGTTGCTACTTCATAACTGTAATTTTGCTACTGTTACGAATTGTAATGTAAATATCTGATATGCAAAATATGCAACCCCTGTGAAAGGGACAGGGTTACAACCCACAGTTTGAGATCTGTGCATTGTATCTAGAAGCTTTTCTGGAGGCATAGTACTGGTGCCTTCGACATAGAATTTGAGTCTGTGTTCTGGGGTAGATACATCCTTCATTGTAAGTTCCCTGTGAAAGACAGTGGAACAAGTCCTCGGTATGATACATCCTGCAGTTAGACTCAATTCTAGGACTTTCCACATGAGCACCTTAAGTTTCTCACTCTGCCTGACAGAATGGCTAAGAAGTTTTAAAAGATGATGGTCTAGATAAACCTACACAATGTTTGGGAAAGATTCAGAGTGCCAGAAGGAAAATTAGTTGAGTCTTTTAACCCTATGTCTGCTGGCTCCAGGCTAAAGTCCCTACTGTTTTCTGTGGCAGAATTTTTCTGGGAGTTATTTTTCATTCAGATATGTTGGAGTTGCTAATATGGTTGTGAGTGGCCCCCCAGCCACAATTCTAGCATGACTATAAAGCTGAGAGGGCCTTCTTGATCACACCCTTCAAGTGATCCCTAGATTGACTGTAACACTTTTTCATTTGAGTCCCCCTAAAAGAATGTCCTCCCAACTTGAAAATGTGCCTTTGGAGAATTTGAAATGAGGGGGCCTCTTGGAGAATCTGCTTCGAGCCATGACACTCCCTCCAGAAAGATCACACATGCATAAGCTTGCTTTCAGTGAGGGCACCCCAAACCTTCAAGGCCCCACCCAAACATTCCATGCTAGTAGACCCTGTTGCACATTCCACAGGAAAAGCTGAAAAGCATCTGATTCCTAAATGAAAATAAAAATCAGGACTGAATCATGGAAACTCGATCCAGCCTGTAAAGGAAGTAGATGGATGTTTCTACAGAGCTCCAGTACTGGGGTGACTTCTCTCATTTCCTGTTGATTTAGTTGTCCCTCTATAAGTGTGCTGTGACTTACACCCACCAAATACTGGTCTACTATATAAAGGGACAGATAGCACTCCCCTTTGCCCAGGAATGCAAACTTAAAAAGTCAGTCAAGAGACGTCACATCTGGTCCTGTTTCATCTCTACAGACATTCGTTAACTCTGGAGTATTCACACAGGTTGGGGGGTGGCTCTTGCCTGCAGGCCCCAGTCACTGGGGATCTACCTTCCTCCCTGCACACTACATGCTCCTTCAAGGCAGGAGTCACATTTACTTAACTGAGGGCAGGGGTACACATTCTAAGTGCTGCCTGGGAGACCTGCTTGGAGGACATCAACTCTTCTAGGCTTGATCTCTCTCCTCATTGGCAAACCCCTGTGCCCATTCTAGGGCCCACAGCAAGCTGTCCACTAATAGAAATGATTTACAATGAACAGTTTAACAAGAACTAGACAGGTCTTCTTTGCCAATTTTTAGGTTGATTTTCAGTTTCTGATGTGAAACATAAAATAACCACTGAGAATGTGCTTCAATAAAGTAGTCTTTTTATAGTGCTATCAAAAACAGGGGAAGGGTACACCAAGAGATCTGGGAAGTACTCTTGTACAGCTGTTCAAACATCTTAGCATTTAATTAGTTATAATTGCAATTTTAAAAACAATTAAACTCTGTGGGAATTATTTACTCATCTCCGGATGGTTCTGTCTTTATGCTTGTCAAAAGAGACAACTACATCTTGAAGGGCTAAAATTGAAGGGACATGGTGTTGCCATTGTTACCCACAGTCAGTTTCCTTTGTCTTCCTTCTGAGGTGAAGGAAGAGTGATTTTTCCTCCTTCCTTCCTTCCTTCCTTCCTTCCTTCCTTCCTTCCTTCCTTCCTTGTTTCCTTCTGCCCCCCATCCTCTCTATGGCATTATTTTGTAATTTTGCAATGCACATTTCTAAATTCTCCAAATGATACAGCCCAAATGGGTATTGCAGACCCTTGGTTTTCACTCACATCTCCAGCCATATTTTAACTGGGTATCCTTTCCCAGTTTATACAATCACTGGTATTTAGAGTCCTAAAATACGGAACCAAAATATACATCCTTCTAACGAAGAACTTGGTACAGAACAACAAAGGGAAACTAAAGTATGTTGATTTTTTATATTATTGTTAAGTTACCAATTAGCTTGGATTTGCTTTAGAAAAATCAATGGATTTATGGAATATACAAAACAAACGGTAGTTTATAAATGCTTTTTTGGTACTCTAGAATGAAATCCTGGGCAAATAAAGGATTGTAGAGAGAAACTAGGAAAATCTGAGACACATGGCTGTTGGACTATTGCTGGATTATTAAATGTGACCAAGTGCCATCAAATGCAAGTTGTTACTAAGAGCAGAGCCCCAGCAGCATGGGGATATGTGTCCTCTGTTCTCTCTTTTCAGCTTCTGTGTAAATAAAGTACAAGGCTTGCTAGGTTTAAAAAATATTCTCGGTCCCTTAAGATAGGTAGTTTAAAATCAGGTAGATTTTTTTTAAAATGGGTGTATTTTTTTACCCCTGAAAAACTTAGGAAGTAAGCACTGGGTGTCTATCAACACACATTATGGACAGCAAACATGAAAATGACTGATGAAAATTAGGGATGAGTTTTAGGACTGTAAGGCCTCTGGCTCAAACTTCCAACACTCTAGCTACTCCTAAGCTTTTCTAATAATATACTGGTAAGCTCATCTGTGATTTCAAATTTAACTACGAGTTAGCAGATGCTAAGTGACCCCTTGGTTTGAGGACCTCTGTGAATGCTAAAGGTCCACACTTCTGGAAAGAGCAAGGTATGGCTCATAGGCCCTATTAAAGGGTCCCCAGCCCAGCAGTCCATCAATACTTAAAAGAGTTTATCCAGATTGTCTCCACAGTAGAACCAGCCTCAGCTGCACTGTGAAGTCACCTGGGCAGTCTTGGTACACACCTGGGTCTAGAACCTCCCCAAAACAAATTATTTAGCTGGTATTGGCTGGGGACCAGAATACTGGCATTTTTAAAAGCTGACCAGTATTTGTGATGTATGGCATGGTTGAGTACTTAGGAATCTATATGGTGAATTCTAGCAGACCATATCTAGATTCAAGCAAACTGTTACTTATTCAAACAGTATAGCTGTGGGAATTTCAAACCAGAGGAACTTTCTCTTTCTCCAGCAACTAACTTACCATGTTGATGAAACTGGAATTACTCAGTTGCTACTCAACAAGGCAAAGACAGCTGGCAACTAACTGCCTGAAACTTGCAAGAGCAAAGGATTTCTCAGAGGGAGCCAGCCCTGAGGATACCCCCAATGTCAGACCTTTAGTCTCCAGAAACATGAGGAAATAAATTTCTATTGTTCCAAGACTCCCAGCTTGTATGCTAGCTTCCTAGGAAGCTAATACAGGGATGACAGGATAAACAATAAGAGAAAACTTGATAAGACAATGTGTTAATTTTTTAGCAGGAAATATTTTCAATAGTAAGAGGAAGGAAGAGGAGATTTTGTATACCAAGTACAAAATAAGATGGCAAAGCAAAATCAAACGTATTAATAATTCAAAATCTATGGGCATAGTAAATCCAAGCATTAGTATACAAAATGCTGAGTGGGTTTACAAATATAATTCATTAGCCTATGGTTTTTTATTTAATTATCATGCAAGATATTAAACAACATGTTATTTTTGGACAAAGTGTGTTTTGTGTATTTCCCACACCTTTATCTCCCCCACTCTCTTGTAAATACCCCCCAGTCTCTTTTCCTCTTTCCATGTGTCCTTTTCCTTCCTTCCTCAGTACCCATATTTACCCCTTTTGTTTCCTTTGTGGTTTTTAAAGTTTTACCCACATTTACATGCATTTGCATGCATACAGATTCACAAATGAGAGAAAGATCCGGTTTTTGTCTTTCTGAGTTTGTGGCACCTTATTTAATACTTTGCTGTCTACGTCCACCTATATATGTAATTTTCTTTTTTTGTTGTTTTTGTGGGGGTTTTTTTGAAACAGGGTTTCTTTGTGTAGCTTTGGAGCCTGTGGTGGAATTTGCTCTTGTAGACCAGGTTGGTCTGGACCTCACAGAGATCCAACTGCCTCTGCCTCCCGACTACTGGGATTAAAGGCTTGAGCCACCACCAACAGGCTTATAAATATGATTTTCAACTGACATTTGATGAAAAATATACAAAGAATTAAAAAAAGTGAAAAGTAGACACAACACTAACTGCTGAGGGCTAGTGTATCCCCCGCAGACCCCAGTGAACACTTACTCGGTCTGCAGCCCATAGAGCATTAGTAATTGGTGGAATGTTTAAGGGATGGACTTTTGGAAGAAGTGAGGTCACCAGGGATGTGCATGTAAGACAGCTGTAGGATGCTGACCCCTCTTCTTCCCCTGCTTTTGTTTCTGGCTGCCAAGTGGTGGGTAGATCTGCTCTACAGAGCCATCCTCACAACAGGCTGCCTTACCACAGGCTCAAGAACAATGGCCCGCCAACCAGGCACTGGAACCTCTGCACTCTCAGACCAAATAACCTTTTTCCTTAAGTTCTCTCAGACATTTTGCTACAGAGGAGAAAAAAAGATGAGCAACACATTAACTCTAAAAACAAGCAAAACCAAAAAGCTCACAGAGCAACATTCATATCAGAGACAAAAAGAAATAATCTGGGCCAAGGAGGCGCTCATTATAAAGCACCAGCCTCTCAAGTAGCAAGCTTTCTCAGACCCCACATAAGTGAGCAGTATGCATGATGATGGGTGCATGTGATACTGGTTATGCAAGGTGCAGGGTGTTAAGTGATGCAGGGTGTGTGATGCAGGGTGTGTGATGCAGGGTGTGTAATGCAGGGTGTGTGATGCTGGGTGTGTGATGCTGAGTGTGTGGTGCAAGGTGTGCAGGATGCTGGGTTGTTGTAGAATAGTATTTTAAGGTGCATTGCATTTCTTTATGCCACAGAGGATGAGTGAAAGTAAGATATACAGAAGTAAGAAAAGGAAAAAGCCCCGAGGCAAAAGGGTAGATAAGATAGTTTAAAATGAGAAAAGCTGGCTAGAAATAAGCCAAACTAAGGCTGAGCATTTATAAGTAAGAATAAGCCTCTATGTGTGTTTATTTGGGAGCTGGGTGGCAGACCCCCAAAGAGCAAAGAGCCCAAAGAGTAAGAACAAATAATAATAATAATAATAATAATAATAATAACAACAACAACAACAACAAGGAACAACATTTTGGCATTCCAACGTTTGGCAGGAGTAAAAGGAAAAACAACACTGAGTGTGTATGATGCTGGGTGGTGTGTGTGGTGGCTTGCCTATAATTCTAGGACTCCAAAAGCAGACCCAGGGGATCCCCAGAGCAAGAGGACTGGCTGGGCTAGCCACAATGGCCAGCTCTGTGTTCAACAGAGAGACCCTGTCCAAGTGAATATGTGAAGAACCACTCAGGAAGATATTAGGTCAATATTAGGTCGGACTCCACATGCACTTCCACAGCTATGTTCCCACTCGTGCATACACACATATGCACATAAGGTATACACCACACACACACACATGAAAAAAGTATTTAAAGGAACAATCGGTGCTGACCATGCACCAAAACCAAAAAGATAACAACGATGTTCCTACCACCATGAAACCTACAAAAATATAAAACTGTTGACTGTAAGGAAGAATGGAAAACCTGGAATCAAAATGGAGATGTTTTCTTCTGAGACAAACAGTCTGAGAAAAGATGCAGACTAAATGAATGAGCAGGGTTATAGACGATGGAGCGGCCTAACCAGTGAGATTAACTGGTTTGAATAAAAAAAAATCTACTCCTTCAGAACAGAAGCCACATTCTGTTTTTAAGCACACTGTTATAAAAGTTTCTCATGCATTAGGTTTCTAAGAAGTCTCAATAAATTTCAAATAATCACAGACAACATTCCTGGACTAAAGCCAAAAACTGTTCGTGTCTAAGTCTACCTCCCTTGGAAAGGAATGCAGATTAAACTACAGCAAATGAGCAAGCACAAAAGAACAGCAACACAGTGTGCCCCTGAGAATGGAAGCAAACAGGACCCCACCCTGGTCTTAGTATTAGTGTAAATTGATATAATTTGGTGATATCCATCAAAATTTAAAATAGATATCTAGGGCCAGTAAGATTGGCCAATGGGTAGGGGCACCTGCCACGAAGACTGACCATTTGAGTTTAATCCCTAGTTCACAGACAGAGGGGGCAGTGATAAGAGAGGAAGGGAGGGAGGGAAGGAGGGAAGGACAGAGGGAGAGAAGAGAAAAGGAGAGAGAAATGTTTGCACTTCAGCCAGGGAAGCAAATAAGTGCCTTGATCAGCCAATATCAGAGAAGCTTTCTCTTGCAGCTGACAGGGAAAAAGATGCAGAGACCCACAGCCAAACAATACACAGAGAATAAGAGACCTTGGGGCACGCAGTCCTAAATGGGATGTCTCCATCAAATCCTTCACTTTAAAGTTTAGGGAACCCTGCAGAAGAGTAGGCAGGAAAAGCTAAGAGCCAAAGGGGATGGAGGAAACCAAGAAAATAAAGCTCTCCAAATCAATAGGATTTATGGACACACAAACTCAAAGAGACCAAGGGAGCATGCACAGGGCCTGCATGGGTCCGCACCAGATAGGGTCCTAGAGCTGAGAGGAGTGGACACATGTCCCCATCCCTAACACAGAAGCTATCTCCAACAGATGCTCACTTGCAAGTGAAAACTTAGTTTTCTCCAAGAGAGTCTCACTGAGAAAACAGATTCCTCTTAATGGAAGGCTGCACGCACAGCAGTAGATGCCAACAGAAAATGAAGTCAAAAGCATCACTCGAGATTGCTGCTCTCCAAATGTCATGTCAGGGCTTTATCTTAATCTTATTTTTATTTTACTTATATTTTCCCTGTCTTTTTACCCTCCAGGTCCTTTGTGGTTGTAGTATCGCTTCCGTTTACTGTTTTCAGGGAGTCCCGAGTTCGGGAATGGGTGGCTCTCTGAGTCTATATCCGTTTCTTATGCCTTTCTTGGGCTCTTTTCCTGCTCTTTGTTTTGTCCTTCTTTCATGTATTAGGTTTTGTTTGATCTTATTATATTATACTTTATTGTTATCTCTTAGAAGCTTGTTTATTTTCTAATGAGATATACAGGGTGGGTGGATCCAGAAGGGAGAGGAGGTGGGATAAACTAAGAGGAGTAGAGGGAGGGAAAACTATAATGAGGATATATTATGTGAGGGGGGAAAAGCTATTTCAATAAAAGGGAAATATTTAAAAGGGAAAAAAAAGCATTCTTCTATTTTGAGACAGGAGCTTATCATTTTGCCCAAGATGGCTCTGAACTTGCTGTGTTGCCCAGGCTGGCTTCAAATCTGCAATCCTCCTCCCTTGGCCTGATAAGTGGCATTATAGGTGTGGGCCACCACACCTGACTGTCCTTCACCTTTATAGAGTAAGCTATGAGAATACAGAATTTCTGTTTCTGTTTTTCTTTAGTACTGACTGTCTTGTTCACTCTCTTCCGATTGCACAGTGAAGGAGTTCTTTGAAGAAGCTGAATATGTAATTATTATTCTTTACTCCTGGGTAGATCATCTGCTTGTTTACATCTGGCGTCTTTCAAGAATTTTCTCTTTATCATTAATGTTCTGGAGTGTGAAATGAGGCTTAGATATAATTTTTTTGCACATTTGTATGTTTCTTAAATTGTGCATTATGCTCCTTTATTTGAGATTTGGTGGCTGACATTAATTTCAGGGGGAAAAAGAAATGTTAACAAAATATGAAAAGACAGTTATCTCTCTTTTGTCTATAATATATACTTCAAGTAATTTCCTATGGAAACACTTATAAACATGTAAATGAAGAATATACATGGGTTTTTGTCGTAGTATTTGTTGAAGAGGAAGAGACAAACACTCTAGTGGCCATCAGTAGGAAAGAGGTTAACTGTGGCCCTTTTCCACCACAGCTGTCAATAAGAAGGGGGCAACTTAGTATACTTTCAGACAAACAGAAGCTTCAAGATCCACAAGAGTATAGTAAAGGTACAGCAGACATGCTGCATTTTTATAAGGACAGGAGTATGTGCACAAACACTCCAAGGCTCTGCTAATGTTAAATGCTTCTGGAAGAAAAGAACCATAGGAAAGGAGAGCCCCTTTCACTAAGTATTTTTTTCCTAGCACTTGCATTTTTACGCTGTTCACGTTTCACTATTCCAATAATAAACAAGCAAAAGCCTCTAGCCATTTTATTTATTCATTTAAAACACAACATCTTTGTAAGATGAATTGCCTGGTGGTAAGCCTAATGAACTCACTGCAGAAAACCCAAATTCCTTTGCACATTCCCTTCCCATCCTTCTGTTGGCTAACGTGCCTGTACAATTTAATCAGAGAACATGATCAACAAGGTTTTTGAGAGCTTCGGTGTTTGACTGCCAGGCCCTGCAAAGCAGGAACAGAACAAACCAATGGAAGTCAGCTTCCTTTCACAGCAAACCCATTTGCTAACCCTGGATACCCTCCTCCCCCAACTTTCCCCTCCCTACTCACGTTGACATAAGACACACATTCTACTTAGAAGATACTGTTCCTGTTTCCTGGAAAGTCCCAATCCTATGCAGTCATGCTGTGTACTTCTTCAGTCTACCTGGCTGTGCCCAAATGCCACTTAATCAGAAAGGTCCCCTATGACCAGCATATTGAAGCATACTACCTTCTTGGTCTCTCTAACTCTTTTTACACTCTATTTCTTTTGCCATCACTTACCCAGCTAGACTTGGCATCAAAGGAAGCAGCAAGGAAGGCACAGTCTGTGTTTACCACTATCTGCTAGTAGCCAGTTGCACATAGGAGGCACTGAAAAAACATGCTCTTACATGTGGAAGAAAATTGGCGGGTAAGAAACCTACAACAAAATTAATTTTTGACTAAGCACCGCCCCAAAGTGTTGGATTTTTCAAATTTTGTCTTTCTGGCCTAGCTGAAGAGCAAACACTGGACAGGTAGATAAAAGGCTCTCAGGAAGAAAGGGCATTAAAAGAAGGAAAAAGAACTCACAGCACAATGCTCCATTTTCCTACAGTTCACCAGGCCAATGTGATAGTGATTCAAAAATGACATTTTTTTGTTTACCCAATCAAAGCAATGGAAAACCTTCTCTCAGATTGTATGGGCACAGCACAATGTTTCAGACATGTCCTAAAACAACAGTGACATGAAGGAAGTCATTTGAAATGAAGAGTCTAACCTAGACCTTGACTTTCATGGTCCAGTGGGTGTGTGGGTGTCAAGCCCATCCAAGTCCCAGAGAATCAGAATGTCCTTGACCTCCAGTGTAACTCTGGATGGGGCCACTCTTGCCAATTACAACCCTTTGTTAGAATTCTATGGATCTTCTCTGGGTTTTCCCTGAGAAGTGGCAGTAGCCTACCTGGGAGCATCCCAGGCAAAGAGAACTCTGACTATCATGTCACATCTAGATGGTCCTGCTCCAATGGAACACTGACTCCCACCTCTTATGGTTCTGTGAGAGACCTGCGTATTCTGAAGCTGGCTGGCAGCCTTGCTCTCCCAGCTGTGCCCCACTGAGAAGGCGGTTTTCACTACAGGGGAGCAATGCCCCACTACAGTGACCTTCAAACCACACTAGTGCCCCAGTGTGGGAAACAAGTCCCCGGAACAATTTCTTCCTCCACCTGGCCAAGAAGAGTAGCTCCATGCAGTTGTGAATCAGAGTATTGTCTGGTGTCAGCCCAAAGAACCGGTTTAGAAATCTATTCTGGTAAAGAAAATGACAATAACTACAACAAAAGAGAGCAAAATTAGGTAAATGTTCTTTGCTCCTCTTCATGGGCTTTTTCACTCTCTAGCCAGAAAGGACTTCTCCAAGACATAAGTACCTCCTTGAGCCAATATAAGTCATATGGTTCCTACCGCCATTGGAAATGGCACAGCGTTCCTAAACACTCTCCACATGTCCCAGGGCACATCTCTGCCTTCTTTTTTAGGATAACCAAGTTCTCGTCTCAAAGTCCAAGGTGACTGTCCAGCTTATTTCGCTGATCCCCTTAATCTAAAAAACTGACATTTTTTTTAACATCTTGGATCTCGAATGTTCTGTTCCTCAGGCATTTAAACCCACCCAGCCCCACTGCGCCTGCTGCACTCCACACAAAGCAGTGTGAGACAACAGTTGATTTTGGGAGCATCTGTCGCCTCCGACCCTGGGTTACCTCTGAAGTGCATGCTTCCAGCATTTACCTAGAATTACTATGTGTTCCTGTGACATTATTACAAGGGAGACAGGAAGAGTGTCAGTCTAATGATTTGGCAGATGATATCCACTGGTCTCCATATGAAAATTGGCACAAACCAGGTTGCGTGCTAATCAAGTCAGCGAAGGCCTTTGGACCCTGGACAACAGCAGCCTTTGTCCACACCTGAGAGGAAAATGAGCTGCTTCCTTTCTAGTGCTAATAAGTTGAGTGGAGAAGGGGTTAGGTTCCATGGGAAAATGTGTGCTCAACCTCCCCAGGAGAGCATCTAAAGGAAGGAGCTGGAGGGGTAATAGACTGCTCCTGTCTGAAAGGTGAGCCACTTTGGGAGAGGTTTTCCTGGGTCCTGGAGACCAGAATAAACCTTCTTCCTGGTGCTTGGTATGCAGTAGTCCTCCATACTGGTTTACAGAATGAATGAGGTATTAAGATTGACACTTGGTTCTGAATATCCTCAACACCCAAGCAAACAGAAAATAATGTTGGCATGTGTGATTCTCATGTGTGCATGCAAGAAAGAAGAACATTACTCAGAAGACACAATTCTGTTAGCATGGTCTGGGAGAGTGCACAGCATATGTTCCCACATATTCCTAAAATCCTCAGCAGAAATGTGTGAAAAAAATAAATAAAAGTAAATTTGGAAGGAAAGGGCTTATTGTAGCTTTGCAACGCTCAGGTCACACTCCATCACAGAGGAAAGTCAGAGCAAGAACTCAAGGTAGGAACCTTGAGGCAGGAACTGAAACAGTGGCCATGGAGGAGCCTTGCTTATTAGCTTGCTCCTCGAGGCTTGCTTACTTGTTTTCTTATACAATTCAGGGCCACCAGCCCATGGGTGGTATCACCCATACCAGGCTGTGCCCTTCCACATCAACAACTAATCAAGAAAATGCCCAATAAACTTGCCCATGGGTCAATCTTGACGGAGGAATTTTCCCAGTTAAGATTCCTTCTACCTAGATATGTCTAGATTTGTGTCAAGTTGACAAAAACCAACCAGGGCATATCTGCTTATATGGCAAAATATCAAGGTCTGTGGCATCCTCGCAACCTTGCACTATAGCTTCATGACTGTGCTATAAGAACCCAATATTCATTCCCATTAGCTAACAGGAGCAAGAAGAGAACAGAGGCTGAAGTGATGAAGAATTCCCAGAGTTTAAATTGGGTTTAGAAACACATGTGTGGTTTTTCAGCAAGAGGTGGGATACTACCACTTGCTAACAGTGTACTAGTTCTAGGCTTATTTTCTCTAGTAGACACAAGAGACATAGTCTACACATTCAAATGACTACAGAGATTAGCAGAAAGTGTACAGTTCAAGTGGAAGAAACTAATTTTGAGACTGGAACAATGACTCAGCAGTTAAGAATGCTAACTGTTCTTGAAGAGAATCAAGCTTCCACTCCTACCTAGTACCTACATGGCAGCTCACAACTTCCTGTAACTCCAGTTCCAAAGGACCCAACCTTATCTTCTGACAGCCGTGGGCTCATGAGCACACACACTCTTCACTGAATAATGTCATATACACATTTTCTGTCCAGGAAGCAAGACACTGTCCTATCCTGTGCTAGGTCTAAGCAGGATAAAGAAACTTGGAGGAAATAATCAGCCTTCTGATTGTAGGAATTTAATAGCAGCTTATAAAGAGTGAAATGACTAGTTCCTGTGTCAGCCAAGATGAAGTTCAACTGTAATTTCATAAGACAGTGCCCCAAAAAGAGTTTTTGAAATTTAAATGTATATTCCATTGACTCAGCAAGTCCTAGGCAACTGTTTTAGCAAATAAGAGGAAATTTCTTCATAAAGCATAAAGATGAATATATAGGGAATTTTTTATGTTACATATGGAAAAATAGAAATAATCCAAATATCTGCTCACTGATATCATTAATTGAACCATGGCTTATTATTTACTTACTTGTTTTAGACAGTATTACTAGCTGGCCTGGAACTGTCCAAAGTAGACCAAACTTACCTAAACTCATAAAGATCTATCTGCCTCTGCCTCTGCCTCGCAAGCAGTGGGGATAAAGCTATGCACCACCATACCCCAGCTTCAAAATACCATGATGATTACTCTTGAGTACACAGATGTTTACTGAACATCTGCTCTGCAGAGTTGGGTATGAGGTACATGAAATACATAAGATATGCCAAAACCATATCCCTCTAGAGTTTATAAGCTAGATGCAATTTTCAAAACATTTTTAAAGTTTATTTATTTATTTTATGTGTAGGAATATTTCCTCTGGATGTATGTCTGGTGCCCGTGGGAATCAGTAAAGGACATCAGGACATCTGTTGGAACTAGAGGTGTAGGTGATCATGTGAGTGCTGGGAATTGAACCTGGATCCTCTGGAAAAGTAGCAAGTGCTCTTAACCACTGAATCATCTCTCCAACCCCTGAAGCAATCTTTTTGTGTGTATGTGGTTTTTTGAGACAGGGTTTCTCTGTGTAGTGCCAGCTGTCCTGAAACTTGATCTGTAGACTAGGCTGGCCTCCACCTCACAAATCCACCTCCCTCTGTCTCCCCAGTCCTAGGATTAAAGGCCACCACTGCCTGGCTTTTTTGTTTGTTTGTTTGGGGGGGGGTTGTTTTTCCTTAAAGTTTTAATTGATAAATCCCAAAACAGCTGCTCATATTTGAAACAGAGACAAACACATTTGAGACATATATGGTTTCCTATGTCTAGATAATGTTCCTTAAAAGAACATCTTACAAAGAGAGTGGGGCTTCTGGTGCCTACTGATCAAGTGGGAAGTACCAGAGTTAAAGATAAGACAATGCTCTAGTGTGAGCTCTGGAACCCTGGCTTTGATATACATGCTAACTTCAGGAAGCCAACAGTG
Organism: Cricetulus griseus; assembly: GCF_003668045.3. Classification (NCBI taxonomy): domain Eukaryota; kingdom Metazoa; phylum Chordata; class Mammalia; order Rodentia; family Cricetidae; genus Cricetulus; species Cricetulus griseus. Next base: position 124,436,322 of record NC_048599.1, read on the forward strand.
AATTTAACCTGACAATCCAGATACCACTGCCTCATAGAACCCCATAAGAGTTCAAGGACCAGAGCAGTTAGGAGCACTTGATATTGCAGAAAACCCAGGTTCGATTCTCAGCACCCACTTGATGGCTCATACCATCTATAACTCCAGTTCCAGGGAACCCTATGGCCTCTTCTATCCTCCCTGGGCACCAAGCATGAATGTAATGCACATACATATACATCAGCAAAACACACACATAAAATAAATGGACAACAAACAAGCAAGTAAACAAAAATTTATTTTAAAAAGAGTCCTAGGACAAGAAAAACACTAAAACTCTTCACAGGATGTCAGAAGAAAATATTCACTTCCTTCTATACATTGTGGATTCGGAGCATTTAACCATTCACTGTCCAGTACTTTATTATACTGTGGTGATATATTGTTACATATAAATAAAGCCACTGCAGATTAGAATGCAAAGCCAGCCACACTAGTTAGCTATAGAAGGTGGACAGTGGTGGCACACACCTTTAATCCCAGGACTCAGGAGACAGAGGCAGATGGATCTCTTTGAGTTCAAGGCCACCCAGTGCTTGCAAGAGTGGATCAGTCTAAAAGAGAAACAAAGCTCATACCTTTAATCCCAGCCCTAGAGAGGTACATAAGAAAGAAGCAAAGGGTCTCACATGAGTTTCAGTTTCCAGTCAGAGGGAGGGCAGGATCTCCATTTTCAGTCTTGGTAGAGGTAAGTGTTACTGGCTGGCTGCTTTGCTTTTCTGATCTTCAGTGGCTTTATTAGATCATAAACAATATATCACCACATTATACAGTTTAAAAGAAAATACATCCATCAAAAACTTCTCGATGAAGAATTGTTTGTGCTAGATCAAAGGACTTTTAATTTTCCCCTCTCTCTTTTCTCTTTCTGCACCCATACACACAAGCAGAACTCAATTAATCTTCTGTCCTTCTGTAAGGATGTTTTGCATTTCTTAGCACTACTCCCACCTCATAGAAGTAGCTCCTTAGAGAACACAGTTAAGGAAGCAGAATGTATTAGCTTCCTGTATTCCCATTTGTCCCCACAAAATAATTACTTTCTCATACAACCTAAGTCATCCAAGGCAAACTTCTCTGAAAAGCCCAGAGAAACCACGCCCTGTGAAGCATCCTGTGGTAAGTCCCAAATACATGAATCTCCCTTGCCATTTGTTTCTATTGGTGCTTTTCCTTAATGCCCACATTTCATTTAAGGCCACAGTCTAAGAGTAAACACGGTAAAATTTTCAGTAGAATATCTATTAGATGGTTGTAAACAGGGAGATAAAATTCAGTGGCACAAATAAGCTGGGTCCCAGATTCACTGCCCTCTGGGAAAGGGAAGTTCCAAAAGAGAAATACACTGGGAAGATAACAAGAACCCAATTTCCTGATTCTGGAGTTTATCTTCTAAAGGCCATGGTGGTTCTTTCATTCAGTCAAGGCAAAGGCGCTTAGTATGCTTTGAAAATGTGTTCCCAGAGCCGACAGTGGTGGTCCATGCCTTTAATTCCAATACTTGGAGCCAGAGGCAGGTGGATCTCTTGGGTTTGAGGCTAGCCTGGTCTATAGAGTGAGTTTCAAGGAGAGCCAAGACTACACTGAGAATTCCTGTCTCAACAAAACAAACTGCCCCCCCCCACAAAAAAAGAAGGAAAGAAAATGTGTTTCCTAGGAAACCCAATATCCTCATACTATGTGTCATCATCACATACCTTCAGGAACTTAGTGCCAAGCGTGTCATCTGAAGCAATGTTCTGCTTAGATCTATGAAAACCTGTGAAGCCAATACAATTTTCTTTTTGCTTGGATTACCAGAAGGCTTCAAATCAGGCATGAATCTTGATAACACATTTATTCATCTATGCAATCAACAAACATATATATGCTCCCTGTTTCAGTTTACACACTATACAAGCTGTGGGTGACCTTGAGATCAAAGGTTACTGTGAGTATTTCTTGTGATTCCGAAATAAGCACTGGCCTCCCAAGGAGCCAGGGAAAGACACTGATTCCACAGTTAGTCATTACTGTAATTGAGACAGGATTCTCTAGAAGCCCAGAAGAGCATCATCTCACCCAGCCTGGCCTGGGGAGGGAACACAGGAATCAACGAAGATAAGGACCCTTTAATGCCACATCAGCACTGGTTCTTGGCAAATGACCTCTAATTTGGTTTCTGGTGTTTCTCAGTTCTCTCCTGGCAAACATATTCAATCTTTTAGATCCCCTAGCTGGGTGTGGTGGCATGCACCACACCTGCAGTCCCAGCTACCTGGTCAGTTTAGACCCAGATTTAGAAACTAGCCTAGATAAAACACAAAAAGACTCATTCTAAAAATTAAAAAATAAGTCAATTTTAAATCCCCATAAAAAGTTTTAAAAATACATATATATTCCTGTGCACATTCTTGAGCATACACACAAAAACTTTAAAAATTAAAAAATAATTAATAAAATTAACTTATAAATTAATAAAAATTAACAAATAAAACTTTAAAAATTAAAAAAAACCCAGCTAGTATCAGGCATTGCAAATGTCAAGTCCAAAAGAAACCCATAAACCAGTGCATGCTGGCCTACAGGCTCTCCCAGCACATACCTGTTACAGAGTCCAGAGCTGGCATCCTGGCTCCTCCCAGTTCTTCTCACCTCACTCCCTACTCTACACCTCTCCAGCCCACCAGCTTCCCTTCCCTTCCCTTCCCTTCCCTTCCCTTCCCTTCCCTTCCATTCCCCCAGTTTCTGGTTCCTACACAACCCCACCATTTCGGCCACTCTGCTCTCCTGGCCCTCTCCTCTCTTGGTCCTTTCAGTTCTCTTTGCCTTCTTGGTGCCCTCTCTTGCCCCTCTCTCCTCTTCTCTCTCTCTTCTCCTCCTGCCCCCCAAAATGGCCCATTTCAGCCTACTGTCACGTCTACTACATTGTCTCCTGCTCTGGACTCTTCCAGATGCCCCTGGCTGTGCTCTCCCTCATACCTACACAAAGAACCGTCTCTTCAACCATACCTTGGAGTGGTCATGTCCTCACTTCATTCAATAAGGACTCTGAGAAAATCAGGCATAACCAGAAGTAATATTGGAATAGTTGCTGGTTACTGTGAGTATTTCTTGTGATTCCAAAATAAGTTTGGTTTAAAAACATGAAGGTATTACACTAATCTAGCACACTCTTTTGTTTTCAGATTTATTTATGCATATGGGTTTTGTCTGAATATATGTCTGCACACCAAAAGAGGGCATCAGATCCCATGGGATTGCAGTTATAGACAGATGTGAGTCTGGAAGAGTAGCCAGTGCTCATAATTGCTGAGCCATCCTTCCAGCCCCAGTTTAGCATACTCTTAACCTCGTCTGTTTGACTACCAATGATGCTAACATACCAACTGCAAAGGTTTTTACAGAGCATTTCTGGGCTAGGAGATGGTGACTGACAAGCCAGTGTGGTTATATGGCTTCTGGATCCTGGCATTCTTCCAGGTGTGACTAATGCAGAGCCAGAGCATTCCTCTGCTAGCTCCTATACCAGCTTTTCCGTCTGCCATTTCATGTGCCGTACAAGAATGGGGTTGTTGGCATAATTTCAAGTTATATCATTGATTCAAATCTATCCCTGAGCAAAACTGCTTTTATTTCAAACAAGAACTCTCTAGTGATCTACAGAGCAGAGGCAGTAAAACAACTCTACATTTATGTAAGCATTCCCATCCCCAAGGAATGGTTCTCTGTGCCTACAAATTCCCTTTAAAGAAAAAAAAAAAAAAAAAAAAAAAAAAAAAACTTGGGAAGTTGGAGTCCTTTTTTTTTACTTTCTAAGAAGCCAGAATTCTACATAATACAATGAATTCAGTGCTTACCAGCTGCTTAAATAAAATACATTCCACCCCAGAGTCTCACTGAATAGTGGTCACTTCATAAAGCTATGGGGAAAAACAATGCCCCACGTCTCAATCAGAATAAGCAAGGAAATGGATGGGCCATTGAGGGAGAGCTGCATAGAGGGGCTGGCCACATCCTTTCTATAGTCTCTGGCTGCCTTCTCAGCTGAAGTCCACGGGACTCTGGGCTCAAAAGGCCTATCAGAAAGGCCTTTCCTGGACACCTTTGCACAAAATAGTAACTCTTGACCATCTCCCAGCTTAGTGCCTTTGTTCTTTCCTCCCCCTTCTAGTCCCAACCCCTCCACCCCCACACACACTTCTTTTGCATTGCACATCCTTATCACCAAAAAATGCTTGCTTGTTTACCCATTCCCTCCACATAAAACAGGACCCCGAGAGGAGGGCTGTGTTTAGTTAGTTTACTACTTTGTCCCCAATAGGTGGAATTTAGCAAATGTTTGCCAAATGAATTTTTCTAGACTTTACTCTTTTGTCTCACTCACATCCAATCTATGTGTCTACAGGAAACCAAAGCAAACTGAAGGTGGAAAGAATGTTTTCCTGACTTCTTCTCCCTCATTCGTACAAAGAGCAGTTCCCTGTGGAAGGCCAAGGCCAACCTAAAAAGATGTCTCAAGAAGCCTTACCAACAACAGTCCTACATGTCTACTCCACTGACTGGCTAATATACACTGGCTTCCCAGGTCTATTCTGCACGGGTCCCTAGCACATTCTCCAGGAATTTTTCACTAGGAGGATGTATCAGCTACAGCATCTACTTATAATCTCAAAGTGCAGCCTCCCTTTGTCACATCTAAACCCAGTGGGCTGAGACAAGGGACCCAGGCACTTAACAAACATCGACCACACTATGCAACTATCAATCATACCTCACAGGCCCAGTTTATTCCATAGTCAGAATCATCTTGCTTCCTAGATACAGGTCTGTAGTCCTCTTCAGACTTTGCTAAGTCTGACTAAAGAACAAGCGATTCCAATAGTCACAGAAATCACGAGCTGTGATCGCCCACAGTCACCAGGGCTCCAGAAACCCAGTAAAAGAAAACTAGAAAAGGACTAAACAAACACCGAAGCTCCTGACCCATAATTGTTCTTGGCCTGTCACCACAACAGAACTTATCACAGAAAAAATAATTTTAAATAAGAAAATAAATAAAAACATTCGTCTACAAAAGCCTTAGGCTTTGAGCAGGCTTAATTCTAAGTCTCGGTATTGTATCTTGGCGCTTGCTAACAAAGTCTTCCACTAAACTGCCTGCCAAGGAGCAATGAAGCAGAGCTCTGGCAATTCTTTCAACAAGCTACTGAAAATGCAAGGCTAATTTAACGGGGCAGGGCCAAGTGCAGTTAACAAACGGCACTTTTGTAAGATGGAAATAATTTGCCGTGTTCTCTAGCAGTAACTCTCCTGACTAAGCAGCTCTGAAAGGGTTCGAAGCCTTTCTCCTGTCAGTGTGCAGCTGGCAATGAGTTCATTTCCATCTTGCAGCAAAGGATAGATGGCCAGAGCATGGGCTTTGCCCAGCACCCACTGGCATCAAGGATTGGGGTATCTGAGTTGCATCCAACCCTTTCCCTGAAGAAGGAACACACAGAAGCATGCTTGATTTCTCAGAAACCCAGGTACCTTTGATAAGTGTCCCTTCCCTTTGTCCCAAATAGAAACTGATTTGAGGCACACAGAAGTGAGTCCTACCCCACATCAGCCCTGTCAACAGGCTGCACAGGCTGTAGAATGTTGCCTCTGCTTGCTGCACAGAGTGTTGGGCATGGCCTGAAAAGCTGAAGCCTTCAGTACCGAAAAAACCCACCTTCATCCTAGGATGGGCTCTTCTTTACAATGGTGGTGAAATGAAGTCTTGTCTGTCCTGATTTGTCTACATAACAATGTGAAGAGCACTCAGGGCAGGCAGTTTTGCCCATAGTGACTACACTGCTTTGGGCATACCATTTCCACTTTCTTGGTCTCAGTTTCCTTATACGAAAAACACAGAGATGAGACTAAAATATTTGAGAGTGGCAGCTACTCAAAGGCTCTGTGGCTTTGTATGTTACTGAGCTGTTTTTCCCTCTCTGAAAGAAGCAATTTCATTATCAGTTCTTTCTGGTCTCTCCATCGTATTTTCTTACCAAGACATTGCTGGTCACATGTCCTTGCCAAGAAATCTCCCATGTGACTCTTCAAGTCACACAAGAGACCAACTTGAGTGAGCTTTCCACCTCTAGCAAAATACCTGAGAGAAATCAACTTTGCTTATTGGAGGATTCAGTCCATCTGGGGTAGGCTAGTTCTCCATTACTTCTAGGCCTATCATGAGGAAAAGCTTATTGGCTAACATACAGCAGAGCCGATGCTAGCCAGGAAGGGAAGGGAGAGAGGAAGATAGGGGAAGATGGAGAAAGGGGAGGGAAAGTTAGAAAAGAGAGGGAGGAATGAACTTCATGACAAAGCTCTTCTCTCCCAAATATTTGTAGTAAGCAATGAGCCCAACAATGGTGCAATCCGTTCAAGAAGACTGATCCTCGAGATCCAATCACCTCCCAAAGGTGCAAGCTCTGGGGTGTACTGGGGGTCCAAGACTCCACACACGAGCTTTGGGGTGAGGGGCACTTGACATGCACACCTGGGCATTAAGGCTCAGGAACTTCTAGCTGTCTGGTCACCCTGGGTCCTGACAACCTTCCCATCTTTTGATCATCAAACTTAAAGGAGCAGCAGCCCTGGCCACCCAGACCCCCATGTACTCTCTTTGGAGGATCTGATGATAGACTCTAATTCCAGGCTTACTATGCAGGAGACACGCAGCCCTGAAGCAATCCACAGCCAAAGAGTGTGTCTCTCTCCCTGCTTTGTTCTTTTGCACACCCTCATGCATCCTTTCATTTCCTTTCCCCCTCTTTCTTGGCCCTTCTCTTCTCACTTGGTGCTGCCAGTACAGCAGCTAAGGAGGTTCTTTAGACCCATTAGTGACCATGATAAAACAAAATCAAATGAGAGATTGCCGCTTATCTTCAGTGAACAGAACCATGGGGTTAAGACTCACAGATCTGATGCACTTCATGTTAACAGCACTGAGAGAGCCAAAACATAAAAGCCCACGGGATGAAATAAATGCAGGATGGCAAATTAGATCAAGCGCTACCTCCCTGTAGAAAAAAACCTCCTCCCGTGAGAAGTTGATATGGTTAGAAGTTACCCAAACTATGGCATTTAACCAATGCAGCAGCATCCCTGAGATTAATGAAACTGCAGAGCATAACTGTTTAATGCCTTCTCCAGAAGCAGGAATCACTCATGTGGTGAGGATTTGCCGTTCAATCAAAGTATCTTCTCTGCACCCACTTGTGGACTTAATACTCACAACGCCCATGTGATTAACGCAAGTCCAGGAGGGCTGCCAACGGCAGGCAGAAGTGTGGCATATCTAAGCGAGCGGGCACAGAAAGGTATCATTATGACGGGTGTTGTAGACATTTGGGATAAAAAGCTTTTAAGTAGGAGGTTTTAGGCTGGGGACAAGTTGTTGAAGAAGTCCTTAGGCACAATAGCCTTTCCTACTTACATACTGAGTACAACAATGCACAGATTTTGTACATCATTGTCTCCAGGTAGAAAGACCAGACAGGATATACATGACACAGGTGGACAAGTTCAGTGTGGGCAGGCACAGGGAGGAGGATGTGGGTCCTTCCCTTCCTAATCATCCTGCTCAGTCTTGACTCAGCTAGATTCCACTTGCAGATGCAGAAACCTTTGTTTTTGAACAAAAATCTTGAATTTATGTCCAGATGTTAAGTTATTCCATGAATGTTTACTTAAATGCTCACTATGATATAGCTATGAGACAAAAACCAAACTATCCTGATGTCCAAATTCAAATCGTGCCATTGCCCCTTCTCATTCCCTTGAAAGAGCATTAAAGACACCCTTCCCTCTAGGACAAGGACAACGTGATATAATTCATCTGGAAACATGCCATGTTTGTAGTGAGACGTGGGGGACAATCAGTGGAGTGGGACACACTGGCTTCAGCAAGTGTCTGATGGTAGAACACCACCTCTGGTTGTGTCTCACAAATCTAAGAAAAAAAGCAAGACCAGCAGAAGCAAGAGTGGTTTCCACTGGGTGCTGTCCAGGTGGCCTCTCGGGGCAGCACTTGGGAAAAGGTAAGATACACCCTCTGTCTGAGCGGAGTGTCCACAGACCACAATCTGATGAACAAATGCCATAGCCTAACACACGGAGCAAGAAACAAGAAAGCCATTTATTACACAAAAAGAAAACTTGTTATCAAAGTCCAAGCCAATGTTGGTGTTCAACACCCCAGCCTCTCCAGACAGAGTCCCATCTTCTCCACTTTCTATTTCTCTCCTAGACACCAAGGCAGTTCGCTGGCCCTATTCTACAGTTGGTACTCCAACCTCTTCACCAAGTACTGAGTTGGAAATAGATAAAATGAAGAAACTTAAACAGAAGGGTCTCGCCTAACTATAGCTCCGTTTACTAATTTTCAGTTTTGTGGGATGCAAAAGCAGTTCGTGTTCACTTGAAACCACACTCTGCATTTTTTATTTCTAACACTTTCCCAGACTAGCCAAATACGGCAAGATAAGCTGTCATGGTGCCGGGTCACAGCATCGAGCGTGCAGCTCTCAACCAGCTGTGCAATCAGAAAGGAAGCCACCGGGACTCAGAACCATATGGCTAAGCTGGAGGATCAATGTGTTAGAGATATGAAGTTCATTTTCACATGGTATTTTTCTACTTATCAGTTTTATGACTTACCCTATCAGAATGGAGGAACACGTGTAAACGGTTTCGGCTCTGAAAACTAAGCTCCATGAAGAAAGCTGGATAAAGTACATCTGGTGCCACGATGAGCAACACGGGTTGGAGATACTGCCAACATCCCAGGAGAAGTCCACGACTCCAAAAAGTACTCAGTCTCAATGGCAGTCTCTCCCACCCAGTAGATATGCTTGCCATCTGCACAGGAGCTGCCTGACATTGCCTCAAAAAATCATCTCCAGTTAGAAACCAGAGCAGGAGGCCAGCAGCATGCTGGCCATTTACATTTCTGCATGAGGGTGTTCACCACAGGCTTCTCAGAAGCATGAGGGAAAATTCTCTGAAGGAAGCAGAAGGCGCCCAGGCCTCACACTGTCCTAGTCTGCCCATACCATGTCAGGGAGATCCTGTGGCTACAGTTTGTATAGTATTCATATCATTTGTCTAAAAAATGTATTGTGTGTGCTTACATGTACATACCATAACATACATGTGGTAACATGTGGTGTCTTTTTCTGCCATGTGGGTTCCAGGTATCGAAAGTCAGGTTATTTTCCTTGATGGCAATTGCCTTTTCCCATGAGCCATTTCACTGACCCTCATCTCATGTCTTTAAATGTTGTCTATACATTAAGTAATTTTGCCTACTATAGCTCTTGGGAATTTAAAAATTATCTTCCTCCTCCTTTTCTTATTAAGGTCTTAGAAAGCTAAGGAAGATGGCATTTAGAAATCCTTCTAAAAGCCTGCATTTGCTCATTCTTGCCTTCCATGCCTCCAGTAAACGATCATTAGAGTCTCTCTTTGGCTTTGAAATATATCCACTAGGCAGAGTTCTAGAAAGCAGGCATCTGATACCAAATTCTATCCGTCCTTTGCTATTTACCCACTCAGCATCACTGTGCCAACCAATCAGGGACTATTCATCACTTCACAACAGAAAAGAGACGAGATACCCAGGTGAGTGCTGCCTTTCTCCCCTTCTGAGGCAGGAGGCTTGTGTTATTCTCATCAGATTTTCTTCTGGTTTACAATCAGGGCATCAGAACAGCAGAGAAGACTAAAAATAGAGTAGGCTCTCAAAAATCCAAGGTGGGTGATGTGTTCTTCATTGTCACACCTTCACCTCATGAGCAACAAACAGATAAACAGCCTTCTGCAGTGCATCGTGTTGCAGTATCCTAAGCAACAGACCTGTGCTACCTCTACCTACCGTAGGAATGCATCCTGCCTCCTGGTATTGGTCAGTACATTTAGCAACAGACTTGCGCTACCTCTACCTACTATAAGTGAATGCATCCTGCCTCTGGGTATTGCTGGCTTCACTTAGAGTTGGGGCATTAGGTTGTTAAATCCATTTGCCATGTTAGATTCATTTCCTCTATTCCTGGGTGAACAATAAACCATACATTCAAAACAGACGTCTGACTGGCTTCCTCTCTGTGACATACATAAGTCCTGTTCATGACAGGCGGGAACAATAATAAAGAAGACATTGTGGGTGTGACAGGGATTAGAGAGAGGAGACACAGGATGAGTGTGAGGAGGGAGTGTATGGGGTGGAAACCATGTAAATACAGTATCCACCTATGAAATTCTTTTTACAAAGTTTAAAAAAACATTAATTATACCCCATAAGTGCATTCCCAAGGCTTTATAGTGTAGGTTCCCTAAAACTGGAAGGAGACAAGGACTCAAACATGCTCTCATGTGATTTTTTTTTTCTGTTTTGGCCTATTCTGTTTAAGGCCCTCTTATATCTGCTATGATATAATAAGATCCCATATAAATATATTATGGAAATATTGTAAGGATTCAGGCATTATGCTGGCCTGCCCTTGTCACCTGGCAGAATGCACTCAGGCAGTACTCTGATCAGCCCAGGGTTCCATGACTACTAGTCTACAGGCTGGTGCAAAGGACCCCTTTAAAAGACAGACCCCTGCCCACTTATGCTCTCTTTCCTGCTCCCTTTTCTGCTGTTCCCCAGGGCAGACAAGACTTTTCCTGTCTCCCTCTTCTCTTCTGTCCTCTCTATGTTGCTGTGTCTCTTTACATCCTTTCTCTTTCCTTCTAATAAAACTTTCCCCTTCTAATAAAACTTCTCACTAAACTCTGTCTGCCTGGCAGGTTTTTCTCCCACCTTGGTCATCCTCACCTGCCATGGAATCTGCCAAGTTTCCCCAAGCACATTATTCCTAACAAATATTATAATGCATGATTGACCATCAAAAAAGTAAAGAAAATGTTCCAAAAAAGTATAGGCATAGCCTGGGCTGGGGAATTGCAGCTTGACAAAAGGATCATGCTTATAACACACAAGGCCCTGGGTTCAATCATTCAAACCCTAGCACTAGAAAAAAAGTTGTACACCTGTAGACACACATACACACATGTACACCTGTAGACACACATGCACACATATATAACTGTAGACATACATAGATACATATAAAGAAAGGTGGGGGAATAATGGAGGGAAGAAAAAAGGGAAAGGGAAAGGGAAGGGGACGGCAAATACAAGGAATAAATAATACATATGCAGAGAGGCTTGCATTGAGAGGAGGAGCTGTTCATTTCTGGAAGCAGAAACTGAACCCCAGGCCCCAGGCAAGGTGAGCCCAAAATGTGTGCTCGAAGTTAAGACCACTGACAGTGCTAACCAAGTCCCAGGTTATTTCTTCCCCAAAGCCCCAAGCACAAAAAATGTAAATCCTTCAAGGAAACCCTCTCAATTGATGTAAATTAAATTTGACTAAATATAACCTCTCAAAAAACCTCCTTAAAACACAAGGAAGCAAAGCAGCATAAATGAGTGTTGGAAGGACTGATAAGAACCACACCTCTACTAAATTTTGAAAATATGCAGTAGTGAGACATGGAATTAAAAATGAACAGACAAAACTGACTTTTAAATACAACCAGGAGGATTTGTAGACTAGCTAAAGAAAACCTTGTAAAACAATAGCAACAATATAAAATATAAAATCACTCAAACCCAATGGATGGTGTGGTGGCTAGTCTTACGTCAACTTGACACATAAACTAGAGGTATCTCAAAGGAAGGAACCTTAATTGAGAAAATACTTCCATAATCTCTAAGGTATTTTTAAATTAGTTATTGATAGGAGAGGGCCCAGCCCATTGTGGGCTGGTGGTCCTGAGTTCTATAACAGACTGTGAAAACTATGGGGAACAAGCCAGTAACCAGCACCCCTCTATGGCCTTTGCATCATCACCTGCCTCCAGGTCCCAACCTGTTTGGGTTCCTTCAATAATGAACAGTGATATGGAGGTATAAGCTAACTAAACCCTTTCCGCCCCAACTTGCTTTTTTATCACGATGTTTCATTGCAGCATAGAAACCCTAAGACAGATGGGTTCCACCGAAGCTTGGTATAGCTAAAGAAAGAAGTACCAACCTGGTAAGCATTCTAGAAGTGGTCAGAATGCAGGAGATGGGTTGAGGGAGGGCTGAGAATTTGGTGGAACTAATGAAAAGCTACTCCGAATTCTCAGAAAATACCTTCTACCCCAATCAGACGAGATTAAAAAGTGCTCCTCATCAACGTGTGCTGAGGAAACATTGCAGAAGACCAAACACAGTGACAGCCACAAAAGAGAAGCCAGGGCAGGCAACAACTAGAGTGGCAGTGGTTTCTATGGCAACAGCAAAGGTCAAGCTAGGAGCCTCCCAGCTGTTAGTAAAATGCACAACAAAGTTATGCCTCAGGGATGAGACTAAAGCAAATGCAGTTTCTTATAAACAAGAACTCGCTTTACTATCAACAGAAGTTCAGGAAAGGGACTTCTAAAGACTGTACTTCAGGAAGGAGGAAAGTGAACCCAGCAGGAAGGTCAGACAAAAAGAGTAGAAAGGGCAAGAGATGAGTAGGTCATTTTAAATGGATGCTTTAAAGTGTTTCTCTAAAATAACAAAACTAACATCTAGAATATGGTGCTAAATTGATCAGAACTAAAACCGTCTGGCAAGACTAGCATGTAATTCAAGAGACTGGTTGCATTAGAGTACTCCAAGATGCTCCCTTCGGATACTGCCTGGATTCACAGAAGACACAAGAATTCATGGCCCCAGTCGACTGGATCAGCACCAGGGCATCCTGCCACTTCCTCCCATCCTAAGCTTTCCTTAAGCTGGTCTCTCCAAAGCTGTGATTTAGACAGAGTCTGCAGTCCTGCTTAACAAACTGAATGCCCCCTGGAGGCAGGGTGGCTTCCCTGAGCCAGGAGGAGGGGCTGCAGCAAAGAGTGGGCTTCCAGGAGGAAGAAGACGATGTCTTGGCAGCTGAAACCACAGCCAAGTCTGGAAAGTAATCCCCTCATCCTAACTGCAGGCTGGGCGTGGCTCTGTTTGTGCAAGGCTTTGCAGAGGAGGGCATTGTTTGGCTAGCAAACAGGCTTTGAGATTAGCAATTTGTAAAGTGGCCACATGTACTGGTAGGGAACCATGTGTTTGTCCTCCTGGGTTTTGCCAGTGGAGAGGTTTTGGTGGGGGTGGGGCTGAGGTGATGTGAAAAGTATGTTTGGCTAGAAAAGCCCAACTTCCTGCTGAAAATGAAGGATTTTCATTCCTAGCAGATGAAAATCCAACAATCGAAACCCACATCCACTTTCTTCTTAGAAAACCCATCCTAGCAAGGATAGCTCGTAATAAATTGCCAAAGAGGCCTTAAATGGCCATTCCTTCATCACTATTCCTGCTCCCTGGCTGCTAGGGTTGGTCTCGGGAGAAGGGTGGAGCAGTGTTTGAAACTGGTATATGAACTTGTGGAATCCGGGCTCTTTTTCTCATAATCCTAACTCAAACAAGCAGAGAGTTCACTGGCTGGAGAGAAACTGCATCCTTCAGTTCTGTGACAGGGCCACATGAATTATGAACTATCTGCTATTTGGATTATCTCTCACCCTGATAAACTCCACTGAAGGAATTAGTGAACAGCCGTGACAACAATTGGTAACTGCCCTGCCACTTCAACTTCAGAAGCAACAGAAACAATTCAAAGAAGTGGGTTGCTAAGGACAAAGGTGTGTTGCCTGACTGAAAATACCAGGCTGCTCTTGCAAGCACACCTGTTCATAGTATCATATGATCCCAACGTACATAATGTTTCATAACCCCTGACTACAGAACAGACCCATGCACGGAATGCCCAACACATACTACCTGCATTTCCCATGTGCATATACTTGCCCTGAGTACTTATATAATCATTACCAACAAACTGGAGACTATGTCCACTCCCCAACAGGGAAAAATGATGCCGGCGGTTGCAGTTTGTTCTGTACCCAAAGAGAATTACATGTTGGTAATCCCCCAAGAAGTCTGGAATTCATCAACACATTCTTAGAGAGGTAGTACTGGGAAAAATCAAAATGGGAAAACTGTTATTTGCAAAAAGCGGAGTTTTTACCTTAGAAAAAGAACCAGCAGTGCTGGGCAGGTGTTGCATGCCTTTCATCACAGAACTTAGGAGGCAGAGGCAGGAGGTTATCAAGGTTCAAGGCCAGCCTGGTTCTAGAACAGCCAGGGCTACATAGAGAAACCCTGACTCAAAAGAGAAAGAAAGAGAAGGAAGGGGAGGGAGGAGGAGAGGGAGGAAAGAAAGAGCCAATGAAGGTGAGTGCTCATTATGAAGCCATGCAGATGTAGAAAGATTGGCACTTACATTTCACAGTGACGAGTAGAAAGCATAGCTTAAGTGAGCCAGGTGGCTAATCCATGCAGACAGTTCCACTTACGGACTACTAGGTCATTCAAACTCACATGAACTCTTCAGAGGAAGATTCATAAGGTCTTTTGGGGTGTCTCTGTCTCTGTCTCCTTTCCTTCCTTAAGTCAGTGCACAGAGGCCAAGGTCACCATTTTGGTATCCTTACCTCTACATACCAATTATATAACTTGAGTTATGGATAAAAAAAAAAGGGTTGCCTTGAATACTTCAGTATTAACCTTAATTATTCTCATTAGTGTGCTACCTAGACAGGTATCAACAAGAACTCGGGGACAAAGTCTGTAGAGATAGAACCTGAACCTACACAAACAAAAGAACAGGTTGAAGCAAACAGTCAAAGGCATAAAGCCAGTAGCATCCAGATTAGTCCAATGATATTAACATGTTAGATGATGATCAGCCAAACACACTGCTGTCCAATGGAGATACAGCCAGTACTGCTCACTATGGCATGAGTCCTCCTGCCATCTGCCACCATTTCCTTCCAGGTCCCAAGCGATGAATGGATTTTCCCACCACTGTTCCTAGGAGAACTACCATATAACTTTTCTTTATTGGCTGGCTTTGTTAGCAATGGCCACTGAATGTAAAGAGTATGTTGGAATCACTTAGGAAGAGCCTTCATATTGACCTAAGGATGTATTGTAGCTCAGTAGTAGAGTATTTATTTGCCTAGTATGTGCAATGCTCTGCCTGGGTTTGGCCCCAATGGCACAAGAAGAAAAAGAAAAGTAAGGAAGGGAGGTGAAAAGAGAGAACCTTCACATTAAAAGCAGATCTATTTGACATTGATTTGAACATGAACCTCTGTGCAGGAACAGGAACTAAAATCATGCTTCAGATTTAAAGCATGATTTAAAGCCTAAAACAGAAATCTAATGATCAAGAAATTGTTTGTGTTAGACTCACAAACCCCCAATTCCACAAATGCCCAGAGACCCTCAGCCACCTTCCCGAATGCTATCCATCAAGTTCTTTCCCAGACAAGCTGCTATAGTGTGTACCCAACACTGGAAACTTCATTCCACCAAACCTTGAGTAAGAAGGTTAGAGGGCTGGAGAAGTGGACAGGCTGTTATGAGGAATAAAGCCAGGGGTGCTGTGGATGCCAAGACTGCCAAGGAGCAAGGTGCACAGCCCACAGACCTGTGACTTTCTGTCATTTTCAAAAGTCTCCAGCTCCTACATCAGGACACAGTTTTTATTGCAGAGGAAATGCAACCCTCGAAGCCTTCCAAGCCTTTCTGAGAGAGATGTAAAACATGATACAGGTGCGATTCCATATGTGCCCTATGCTACCGTGGACACAAACTTCCCATCATAACTATGCTGGGCTGGTTTTGATTTTTGTTTGTTTGCCACTTGTCCCCGCAGCCACCACTGTCTGCTCTGCTCTGTGTCCCAGAAGGGTGACTCCTGGTTATTAGTTGATGTTCCTGTCCCTGTGACCCAACATCTGACAAGAGGCAACTTAAGGAAAGATTTATTTGGGTTCACCGTTTGAGTCCATCACAATGTTGACAGCATGGCTGGAGAAGTGAGGCAGCTATTCACATCACAGAAGCAGTCAGGAGGCAGAAGAGGCCTCCAGGGATAGGGGGTAGCCTAGAACTCTTCCAGTCCCTACCTCTTTAAAGGCTTTACAACTCCCCAAAACAGTTGGGGACCAAAACAAGGACCAAGAATGCAAATGTAGGTGTCTATGAGGGACATTTCACATCAATATTCAGGCAATGATATCAATCTCTGAGAAGGCCTCAACTAGGTCCCTGTACAGGTAGGAGAGTTACCTTCTGCAATGGGAAGGAATGAAAAACCAATGGTGTGACTCCTGTGTCTTGCTGGAGCCATTATTGATACAATTATTACACTTGGTTAGGCAAATCAATACTCAGTCTACTCATAAATACTTGTTCGGGCTCTCCAAAATCAACACTATAAATAAAAGAAGAAAGATTACTTGACATCTACCGGGAAAGCAAACATATAAAGGTAAATTGTATAAGCAATAAAACTGCCTTGGCCCTCTAAGTCCACTCTTAGAAAATTTAGCCCAGGAAAATATCTTAGAAAATTAAAAAAAGATATCCTTACAAAGGAATGTATACAATGTCATAGTCACTAGAGGAAATTTTACAACTTAAATGTACAAAAGGAAGAGAATAGTTAAATTGTAGCATATCAACGTGATAGATTAAAAGACTATTATGAAATGTTAATGTTCAAACTTTATAACTGAAGAAGTTTCTATTAACAGTAATAAGTAAAACATTTGAAAATGCATCAGAAATTTAATTACATAAAAGCATATATATGCATCTAAAAGTGAGATAAAAATCTCACAAAGATAACTCCTGTGTTACAGGACTAGAATGTTAAGTACTATATACTTAGTTTCTAAACTATCCTTTAAAATGAAGCAGGGAATAGGACAAAGGGCAAGACATACTCGCTAGAAATCTCATAGTCACAGCTAGTGTGGCAGGGGTACTTTCTGGGATGTTCAGGCTCATGGCTGCACTCTGCCTTCCAATCCATTTTCAGTTTTTCAGGGGCTGTTCAGCCTCGGCAGGGCAGCTACTGACCCACTCATCAGGATGTGAAGTTAATAAAACCTCATTGAATGGCAAAGTGTGCCTTCTTACTTTTATATTCATGTCTGGCTGTATATATTGACTATTTGCTGACTCTAGTGGAACAATTTAGAATGAAAGCATTTTCTTAGACAATTTCTGTTGTTCAGTGCTTGTGGGCTCTCTCAGACATTGCACACTTTCATTAGGAAGCGGTGAGATGAGTTCTGTCATTGGAACCCTCATTGGAGGCTTTAAGATATGCCTCATACTCCTCCTTAAAGAGATCCCATCTAGCACAGTGATAACAGATTGATGGCTATGACCTTCTTCGCATTCTTCTAACTCCTTTTAAAATGAAATCAAGGCTCTTGCTGCTGGTGTCTATGGGCAGGGTGCCAAGGCAATGTAATGATGGCTACATATCATCGCTCACTCTCAAGATTGTCTTCAAGTTCATCGTTAATGTGCTATGCCACCGAAGAACATACCAGAAATGGGGGGTGGGCAGTCCAAGGGAAATGTGCTTTCCCATACCCAAAGCCCATTTTCTTGAAATACTGGTTGTCACAAAGGCAATGTCTTCCCATTGAAAACAAATATGACACCATATTGACATTACAGCAAAATGCTTCACAGACATGCTTCTCTTTACGCCTGAACGTTGAACTGATGATTTGACATTGCCCTAAAGTTCTGAGCCTAGCAGGGTCCTCTGTCTAAAACATTTACCATATAGAATATATTCTAACTTGAAATAGTGCTATTTCCATTCCAAATCCAGGCAAATGGTAATTTACTGTAACCACACATCAATTCCAGTGTATTCCTTGGATTGGCTGTTATTGTTTTAATAAGGCAAGGATTAATGGGCAGGTGCTCTATCATCACCTGACTGAAGAAGAAATACAGAAATTATGCATGGCTCATTTTACTCCTTCTCTGAGCTGATTAATAACGCTGTGATCATGCACTTATAATGCACTTCCAAGCTTCAAGGTGTTTGCATACCCAGAATTACATTTTCTCTTTGACAAGGCCTTCCAGATAACACACAGCTTCACAGCCTCTTCAGTTTTCTGATGCCTAAATGTTGTGTGTGAGTGCTTATGTGAGCATGTGGATGAATGGGTTATGTGTGCATGTCTGCATGTGTATAAGTGTATATGTGTGTGAGCACATGTGTGAACATACATGCAGGCACATGCATGAGTACATGAGTGTGTACACATGTATATATGACATGTGTGTTTGCATGTATGTGTGTGAAAGAGACAGAGGACAGTGTGTGTGTGTGTGTGTGTGTGTGTGTGTGTGTGTGTGTGTGTGTGTACACTAACACAATACAATAAAAGTCAATAGATTTACCTTGGCCTTCAAAGACAGACATTGGTTCAAGCCTCAGACCACATATGGCCTCGTATGTACTCTGTCAGCTTGTTAGATTTAAAATGGAGATAATATCACCTACCATCCCTGGCCTTTGGAATAACTAGATAAAACTTACAGAATGGGTTTGGTTCACACCATAGTGATGGTTCCTGCTGGAAGCTATGGCTACTCTCTTTTCACCATCCTCTTGCTTCCCATCCAATCCATTTCCCTTAAAATATTTAGATTCATAGAAGAGTCAAGGGAGTGAAAGAATTACAAATAACAAGGTTAGCCTGAGAAACTATCCAGAAGGCATTGCAACCTGCAGTCTCAGGCACTCTTTGTCCCTCAGATGCTCAAGCAAATGACCCACAAAAAGCTATCCATTTCCCATATGTTGAGTCCTGCAGGAGGTCAGTGGCACATTAGGTAACTCACAAGATTCTTCAGCTGGCATCCCTGAATTCTGATCAAAACCATTTAGCAAATCCAAGAAAACATCTCAACCAAATAGTTGTCTTTGGTCAATATGATGGCTAACTCTACAATGACCCCAAAGCATGCTTGGTCTTCACACCTTTGGTACCTACTACACACACTGAGGGATATCTAATACACAACCAATAGAATTAGGTAAAAATGACAATATGCTACACTAAAAACATATTATGTTATTTATTTATTTGGGAGGTGCCATGGCATGTGTGTGGAGATCAGAGAACAACTTGCAGAAGTCAATTTTCGCCTGCTACCATGTGTGTTCTAGAAATCAAACTCAGGGTTTTGGAACTGGCAGTATGCCCCTTTATCCAGTGAGCTATCTCACAAGCTCATGATTTTTTAATCAATGGTTTATTTTTTTCCAGAAGTGAAGAACATTAATTCTATGTTTAAGGATCCCATTGAATGTGTCACACTGAGTCAGCATAGACCAATATCATTTCATATAGTTGTATAATACCTGAGAAGATGACAGACAGCCTGAATCTTCTAAAGAGAAGAAAAAAACATCATACAAAGCATCAAGACAATGAGTAGTCTTAAATTCACCCCACTCTTGTTTTTTGAGTGAAATTCTCATTTCTTTATCCCATTAAGATAGAGCTTTAATGTTGGATGCTCAGGCCTCCAGGCTCTGGAATGCTGGGATTATAAACTTGTGTAGCCACAAACCTGACTTGAGATTTCATTTTCTTTTATTTTTAGCATGCAAACTAACAGGTTTCCTTATAATGTTTTCATCCATACTTGATTTCAGTCGACCCTCTCCCTTACCTCTTTCATGAAATCTTCTTGCCCCCTCTGCCACGTAAACCCTTCCACTCCCCATATCCCCCCACTTTCATATCACACATGATCTTTTAGCCATTCTATTTCTCTTCCCTAAACTCTCTCTCTCTCTCTTTCTCTCTCTCTCTCTCTCTCTCTCTCTCTCTCTCTCTCTCTCTCTCTCTCTCTCTCTCTCTCTCTCCTTTCACAGGCCTCTTTCTAATTCCCTGGCATCTCCACAAGTCATTTTCACATAAATACTCACATATAAAGCTAGAAACTAAGATCTACAGATAAGAACATTCAGTGTTTAGCTTATATGACCAAGCTACAACTTCTGGGCATCTACCCAAAAGATTCTTTATATTCCTATGAAGATATTTACTCATCCTTGTTGATAGCTGTTCTACTCACAACACCTAGGAAACAGAATCAGCACAGATATTCAATAGTTGGAAAGGTAATAAAAATATGATACATATACATAATGGGATTTTAATCAGCCATGACATGTTACTTCTAAAAGTAAATTAAACAGATGTGTCATAGAATATTTAACTACGTAAAGATAGGTTACATTTGTTTAATTATGAAAAGATATGTTGCTGTTTCACCTTGCCTGCCTAAGGCATCTGACTGGTGTAATAAAAAGCTGAATGGCCAACAGCTAGGCAGGGGAGGGATAGGTGTGGCTGTCAGGCAGGAGAATAAATAGGAGAAATCTAGAAGAATAGAGAGAAGAAGAGAGTAAAGAATGAGGAAGAAAGAGAGGGAGACACCCAGCACCAGCCAAGCAGCTGCCAGCCAGCAGGCACAGAGTAGGACATACAGAAAGAAAAATAAAAAGCCTGCAGGCAAAATGTAGATAAAGGAAAACAGATTAAAATAAGAACTAACTAAGGCAAGCATTGAAAACTAATAATAAATCTCAGTGTCATGACTTGGGAGCTGGTTGTGGCCCAAAACAAAAAGCCTGCTACACTGAAGTTTCTTCTTGGTTGCTTAGATGGCCTTCTTGGGAAAGTTGAGCACATGCCATGAGGATTCTCAGTAGCTATGTAAAGAAGCCTGCATGGGAAGAGAGGTACTTTCCAGTTTCAAATGCTAGCTATGCTAGCCATGTATCTACCTTAGAAGTAAATCTTCAAAAAAAAAAAAAAGAAGAAGAAGAAGTAAATCTTCCAGTCCCAGAAAACCTTTAGATAACTGCAGCCCTGGTCAGCATCTAACTAACACATAATGATACAATGATCCAGAATCATGTGACTGAGGGACTTCAGATTCCTTTAGAAACTATGACAGATAATAAATTAGTACTAGTGCTTTGTTACATAGCAATGGCTATTTGTTATAGTAACAACAGAAATTTGGCAAGAATATGACTCAAAATAGCACGGAGCTACATAAGCCAAGGAACGTGGCCAAATAATGATGGATGAGCTACATGACCCAGTTCTACAAAGAAAAGTGGCTTTAATATACAGACAATTTTAATATTTTAAGCATAATCACTTTACAGGATGACAATTGACCAAAATCCTACACTAATTCCAAAAGCCTAAAAAAAATTTAAAGGATATATTTGTTTGTATAATTAAGTAAATTATTTAAATGAAAAAACTAAAGTCAAAATCCAACAGCTTATTAGGAAAATTATCAGCATTGCAGAATAGACAAAGTTACTACTCTCTATGTATAAGAGAATGGACAAAAAAAAAATCACTCAGTAGTAAGACAGAAAGGAGACATTACTGAAAGATTCAAAGAAAAGTGGTCCAGGGTACCATGGGATGCTTCTGCACAGTGTAAGTATGTATTGTTCCCATTGGTTAAAAAGTTGTTTGACTGATAACCAGGCAGGATAGGGTTAGGTGGAACAATCAAACTGAGGACTCAGATGAGGAGGCTTGGAATGAGACAGATGTGAGCAGCCACCCAAGAAACAGGATGCCAGCAGACTGGTAAAAGTCATGGCCTAGTGACAATACATAGATAAATAGAAACGGATTAATTTAAATGTAAGAGCTAGTTAGTAATAAGTCTGAACTATATGCCAAACTGTAATTAATATAAGTTTCTGTGTGTTTATTTGGTATTGTGTGGTCGGGAAATGAAAGTTCTGCCTCCGTTTACACCAGAGTCTGAGCTCAAGATACTCTGCTGTTTGGAATAAGAGAGAAAATTCAGCAAAAAGACTGATGAGTAGTCATGAGACAAGGGGGAAATTAGAGATTCTGGAGTCTAGGAAAGCATGGCTCAAAATAGTTTTAATTTGTCTTTTGTTGCTAAGAACACAAAATCACAACTGGATACTTTATAAGCAAATGAGGTTTGTTAACCTCACACTTTGGAAGCTAGAAGTCCAAAAGCCGTAATATCAGCTGTAAGGTGGACAGGATCACAGAGGTGCAAGTGCACAACAGAGGAAGGCACTGTATTATAACATGGGAAGTCAGAGAGCAACTGGTGGTCAAGTTTCAATTTCCATAAAAACTTACTCTTGTGTGAGCTTAACCAGGGGTTTCTACAAAGCTAGTTTCAGGCCATACAGGGCTACATAGTGATAATCTGTCAAAAAAGAATGGGTGGGAGTAAGGGAAGGAGGGAGGGAGGGAAGAGATAGAAAGACAGACAAAAACAAACAATTTCTTCTTACTCAAAGTCCACTGTGGGTCAGGGCACCTCTCCCATATCCTAGCTTCTAATATCCCAACTGACTCTAAACTGTGGAAACAAATGATGTTAATCACCACAGCACAAAATGAGAGATCTAAGGGTCTCACACCAGCAATTCAATCATCTAACACAGAAGTTAGATTCTTGTCAAACCACAACCCATTAGCCAGTCACATGACCTGCCAAATCAGGAAGATGGATCTTTCCATACAATCAACTAAATACAGGTGAACATGAAAACCTCCATCACAATAAAACTTCTAGTTCTTCAAAGGGTCTGATATCCAATCATCCATTTTCATGAAAACATCCCAATACAGTATGTATTAACTGAAGCAAATTTACAGATGTAGAAATCGAAGCATCAGGGTCAGTGAGATGGCTCAGCAGGTGAAGGCTGCTACCCCAATGAACTGAGTTCAAAACAGGACCATAACCACACTGGAAAGATGGCTCAATGGGAAAGAACTCTGGCTTCTTTTCCAGAGAGTCTGGGTTCAATTCCCAATGCACACACAGTGGCCCACAACTGTCTGTGGACATCAGGCATGCAAGCAGAACAAAACACACATGCAGACAAAACATTCATACACATAAAGAGGGACCTGCCATGAACATACTCCTCCCATAAGATACCATCTGACCACCTCAGGCACATGCACACAAACCAATAAATGTAACAAAACGTTTAATAGAAAAAGAAATTGAAGCATCAAAAGTCCCATCAATTTACCTAATTAATTGTAACACAGGATTCAAGCCTCTATAATGAGGACTGTCTCTCAGTTTTCTGATTTTTTTAACATTAGCCAGAAGTCTACTTTATTAAAATTGTTCTCACTTTATGGGCATCTGTCACCTTCAGCTGTCTGTGCCCAGCCTTCTTGGGCATCTCTATATTCTGTGAGGTTCTGTGAGATATTTCCATCTTTGCCAGCCTCATCATTCCGTCTTCCCCTTCCAATGCCTTCTTCTTTCCTGTCTTCTTAGGGACCTAAGTGTAGACTCTGGCATTGGCAGAACACGTTTCACAGACAACCTTGTAGCTTTCTATGATTTATTTTCCTCTCTAGATTTATAATGTTTTAACACCATCTTTTGACTTTATATTTGGTATGGAAGTCAGGCAGGAATCTTTTTTAATTTAAATTCTTTAATTACTACTCATATTTACATATCCATTCCCCCATTCCCTCCCCCTTCCATCCTCCCAAGTTCCCTATTTTCACAAGTTTATATTAGTATTAACTTCAGACCAAAAAAAAAAAAAATCAAGGCGATTGAAATCTTAGCTATTATGGTATGTAAGCCATAGAATGCAGCACTCTGGTTCACTAAACACATTACAGAAAGATAGCCTTTTGAAATGGCTGGGATCAGTTCCTTCAGACATATTCTTGGCTGTGACTGACTAATGCCTGTAAGAAAGCCAAAGGACTTAGGATGGAAGAAGGCTTGGCGTTTCCTAATAACACTTGAGTCTCCTGTCTCTGCACCTGTCACTGAAGATTAGCTCTCAGAAGAGTTGTGTGTGAACCTCCTTCATGTTAATGATCAACTTTAGATTTCAACATTCCCTATAGTTCTAATTTGCAGGCTGCTGACAGCCCAGCTTTAAGGGAAGCCAGCCTTTATGTGTTAAGCCTTAAGGTACACTTTCTTTCTCTCAGATATGTGGGGTCTTGGTACAGTTTTAATACAGCAGGAAGGAGCTGCAATGGGGGTTCTCTTTATCGAGTGAGTTTACTTAATTCACCAGCACAGAATTAACACTTTCCCAAATAAATATTTACAAAAAGTCTAGATTCCAAGATCAAAACAAAATATCATTTGGCACTAAGATAAAAGCATTACTTAGGACGGGAAGATGTTGCTCCAAATAGTATGTAGTCAGGAGTGATTGGGCACACGCTCTTATTTCTTTCAATCTTTAGATTTCATGCAACAGTTGTTAAGTCAGAAGTTGGTGTGTGAGGGAAGTAGTAAACAAGAGCTTCAGCTGGTACCAGGTCTAGCCCTTGAAGTCTTGTCCACAGCGTATCTTTCCTGTTCCCTGGGTTTTTGAACAGGGAGATAAAGGGATGGCATTTCCAATGTCAAGATGAAAGGCACATAACAAAATCTCAGACCGAGAAATCAGCTTCTAGTCTACCTCAGAAATGAACAGGTGAGTTCAGAATCAACTCCCATCTTTTCTCAATGCTTTAAACCACGCAGTTCACTCCAGAAAGCCACCTCAGCTCACTCTTTTGTCACACGAGGCCCTGCCAGAGTGTGTGGTGGGGGCTCCCACAGGCATGAGAAAATCCAGGTTTTTATTCTTCTGTCAGTCAGCTTGCAGAAAGGCCCACATCTATCTTTTAACCACTAGAGAATCTGAGGAGCCTCAGGTGGAATTACATGCATGAGAAGACCGTACATTTGAATCTTTTCAAGCCTAATGGTTTGCAACATATTTCACTTAATATCATTTCCCTAGACTGTAAGAACTCATTCCTACACTGCTCACTTCACCAGGACAGAAAGTTTCACAGGAATGTCTCTACCCACATGAAGGCTGTTTATTTTTCACAACTTCATCATAGAATTCTGAATCTTGACCTTATTTTTCTTTTTTTAAAATGTGCATTGGTGTTTTGCCTGCATGTGTGTCTTTATGAGGGTATTCACCCCCACCCCCAGAACTGGAGTTACAGATAGTTTGAAATGTCATGTGGGTGCTGGGAATTGAACCCAAGGCTTCTGGAAGAGTGCCCAGTGCTCTTAACCACTGAGCCATCTTTCCAGCTCCCAACCTTGATTTTTTTTTTAAATTTCATTGGCCAATCATCCAACTCCATTGTAGAATATTGTTTTAAGGTGTGTTACATTTGTATGTGTGGTGGAACATTTGTTATAATGATGCAAAAATGTCCTGCATTCTTTTACGCTTCCTTTGTTTAACTCTGTGAAGCTGGCTATTCTTTGCCTGTCTAAAATACCTGATGATCTAATAAAGTACTGAACAGCCAATAGCAAGGCAGGAGAAAGGATAGGTGGGGCTGGTGGGCAAAGAGTAAAAAAAAAGAAGGAGAAATGAGGAAGGAAGAAAGAGCATGGAAGAACAATGAAAGGAGGATTGGGGCCAGCCACCCCGCCAGCCATAGAGTAATAGTGAAAGAACGATACACAGAAGTAAGAAAAGCAAAAATCCCAGAGGCAGAAGGTAGATGGGATAATTTAAGAAAGCTGGCTAGAAATGAGTCAAGCTAAGGCGCGGCATTTATAAGTAATAATAAACCACTGTGTGATTTATTTGGGGGTTGGGTGGCAGGACCCCCAAAGGAGAAAAGAGTAATAAATACCAACTCCACAACTCCCTATTAAATGATATTTGCACAACACCACCCAAGAGCATTACTGAGTTGTGTGAAAACATTTAAGGGTTCCATATTCCTGAAGTAGATGAACCATAGCATCTATCATCCCCAACTCAGACATTTCTCCAAGTAAAGGGGGACAATGACACCACAGCAAGTAAACAGGGACAAATTTACAAGCCACCTTCCTTCAGGCTCACAGATAGACTTCAGCTTGGACACCAGAGGAAAGCCTGGAAGACTCATCTGTAAATGAAGTGGTTTTTGGTTTGGGGACCAGGTATTGGACCCAGTACCTTGGATCCTTGCTACACCAGTGATCTGCCACCAGGCCAAGCTCTTTGCCAGAGATTTTATGTTTATTCATCTTTTTTTTCTTGTACATTCAATTTTATCCAACAGGTTTCAAACTGCAGGCACCATCTAAGCATTTGTTTATTTGTTTGTTCGTTTGTTTATTTTGGGCTTTTTCGAAACGGGGTTTCTCTATGTAGACCTGGCTGGCCTAGAACTTTCTTTGTAGATCAGGCTTGACCTCAAACTCAGAGATCCACCTGCCTCTGCCTTCTGACTGCTGGGATTAAAGGTATGCACCATCTGGCGCATCTAAACCATTTGATACTATTATAGACATTTTTAAAAACTTGTTTGTTGGCAGTTCACTTGAAAAAAATCAATATTCAAAATGAACAGAAAATGACTATCAGTTATATTCTCAACACCTAGAGCTGAACACAGCTAACAACCAGCAACTATTTTTCTAGTATGTTTTCAATGTTTCCATTTTAAATTACAGTAGTAATGTATAACTAATTCATCTTTTTTAAAACATTAGAAATATAGAAAATTTTAAAAATCTATGATGGCCACAAACTGAGTAATTTGGGGGCACTTAGCATTTATTATTTCATTAATTCTTACATTAATTCTTCATGGTGGTAGTGGTTTTGTGTTCATATTACAAATAAAGAAACCAAGCATAGGAGATGGTGGTGGTATGTGTGGAAGGTGTACATCCAAGCATTTTCATAGCCCAGACTTCATTTTAATTCCACTTTATATTATCTCTTTTTTATAATTAAATGATAGTCACAAAATAAGGGGTGTTCCTTAATAGTGAGGGAGAATTAGCATTAAACTAAATACTGCTAATAGTCATGTTTAGCAAATATCAAAATGACACCAAAAGTGACAAACTGGGTTCCAAGAACTTTTGATGCATCCTAGAACAAAGTTCAGGAGTACATAGAGGCTCATGAATCTATGCAGAAAAGGGGACGAAAAGATTGTAAGAGCCAGAGGGGAAAGAATTGTTTCCAGATACAACAGGGTAGGTGCACATTTGAACTCACAGAGACTGACAGCAGGCATAAGACATGCACTAGCTGAAGCCAGACACAACCCCAGCAGGCATGAAGACCCACACTAGTCAAGAAGTCAGTGGTAGCTGTAGGAGAGCAAAAGTCAGTTTTCTTCAATGGAGTGAGACTAGGTATATCACCAGCATACTAGGTCATGATCCCTGCTCAGGAGTAGTTATACAACACAAACTGAACTGTTTGTTTTAAGAAAAAGAATAGGAAGTTGTGGTGGATACGGTGGTAGGGAAGGATCTGGGAGGACTTGGGGGAAGAGAGAAAATATGATCAAAATATATCAATTGAAATTCTCAAGGAAACATTAAAAAGAAATCTTACAGAAATCTAAGAATGGCTAACACTGCACACAATAAAAATCCACAATGTAAAGCATCCAGTCAAAGGTTATGAGTCACAATAAGAAGCCGAATAATACAATCATAGTGAGGAGAAAGCCAACTAATTAAAATCACCAG
This sequence comes from Cricetulus griseus, assembly GCF_003668045.3. Lineage (NCBI taxonomy): Eukaryota > Metazoa > Chordata > Mammalia > Rodentia > Cricetidae > Cricetulus > Cricetulus griseus. The sequence continues at coordinate 124,463,872 of NC_048599.1, forward strand.
AATACAGATGTTAAAATTACCCTACAAGAACATTGAAACTATTATAACTATAGTTCCTGTGTAAGGTTATCAGTTTTAAGATTAATATGCAAAAGTCACTTTCCTTTCTAAATACCAATAACAAATAATCAGAAGTTAAAATTTAAAATGAAAAAGAATATCATTTATTATGCCTTTCCAAAAGAAGCACTGAGGGACAAACCTGGAGAAATATGAAAAGATTGGTCACTGTGAACAATATTATATTGCTGTAAGAGTACAGAAAATAGTGAGGTGCATAGTGTTGTTCGTGGGCTGGAAGATACTTATGGTTAAAGTGACAATTCTCCATTAATCAACTTATACATTCTACCATCAATCAAACTTCTACCAGGATTTTTGTAGAAACTGACAGGCTCATTTTAAACTTGTATGAGACTGCAAAGGGACCCAGAGTAGACAAGACAACTTGATTTTAAGACTTACTATCCAGCTGCAGCCCTCAAGACAGAATCAGCACACAGATCAATGTAACAGGGGGTCCAGAAATAGAAGCAGATAGAAAATTAGACAAATGACTGATTTCTGATAAATGTGCAGCAGCCAGCCAATGGAGAAAAGAACCAACTATTCATCAGAGGTGCTGGAACAAATACAAATTTGCAAAAGATGAACCAGCTCTTACTCCCTATATGGAAAATCATTCAAGCAGATCATAGATCCAAAATTAAAACCCCAAATCAAGAACCCTCTAGTAGAAAACGTAAGAGAAAAATCTTTGTAACTTTGGGTGAAGAGATGATTCCTTCATTTTCCCATGCAAAAGCAAGCTCCATTTTTACAAAACAAAAAAACAGTTGACACATTGAATTTTATCAAAATTTAAAATATCTCTTCTTTGACAGACACTGTAAGAACATGAAAAGACAAAATAGACAAGAAAGCATACATCTAATAAAAAAAAAAGACTTGGTATAGAATTTATAAAATGTCTCAAAAATGGAAGTGCCAGCCAGGCGTTGGTGACGCAAGCCTTTAATCCCAGCACTCGGGAGACAGGCGGATCTCTGTGAGTTCAAGGCCAGCCTGGTCTCCAGAGCGAGTGCCAGGATAGGCTCCAAAGCTACACAGAGAAACCCTGTCTCGAAAAAAAAAAAAAAAAAAGGAGCGCCAACAACACAATTTATAAATATTCAGATACCTCACCAAAGAAAATACACAAAGAATCAAGATCCCATAAAGAATCCTCAGCACATGGCAGCACAGGCTGCTTGGGTAAGGATACAGTGAAACTGGGACTCGCAGGATGCGAAGAACAACACTGCCTTCCCTGGTAAATAGTATGACAGTTTGTTAAATTGGCTTAACCATTTAATCAACAGCACCAATGACTTTACAACTACCATTTGACCCAGGCATTGCATCCCTAGATGTTTACCTAAGAAAAATGAAACAATACATAGATAGACAGATAGATGATAATTATATACACACAAAGATGTACACAGATGCTCACAGTTGCTTTCTATGTAATAGCCCAAAGCTAAAAACAACCCAAACGACCCTCATCAGGTGAGCATATAAACAGACAAGCATATAAACAGATCATGACATTAACGCAGATGGAATGTCTTTCAGCAGTAAAACAGATTGAGCTACTGATACACATGACATACATAAACCCCACAAAAATTTCCTAGAGTGAACAAAGCCAGCCAAGAAGAGGATATACCACGCTCTTAATTTAAGATTATGGAATATGCAAAGTAACCTACAGTGACAGAATGCACTCCTCTGCCAGGAAAGGGGACAGAGAGGGACTGGAGGCAAGAACTTCCAAGAAGACCGGAAAACATTTGAGGTGATAAATTCGTTCATTACCTTGATTGTACTGATAGTGCCACAGACAATAGGTGTCTAAACTTTGCAAATTGTATGCTTTAAATATGCTAGTTTATTGTAGGTCAATTATACCTCAGAAAAGCTGTTAAAAATAATAAGACAAGACTGCCTATTTGAGGTCACCCTTTGCCAACCTAAATTTTGGCCTCATTGCAAAAATGTCTTGAACAGCATTTAGGAACAGACTGGCATTGTTAGGCTTAATGTCCTGTGAAATAGTCTAAACTAATTGTTTCAAAGGCCTGTGGCAGCAGTTTTCTAAGATTATATCAGGCGACACTTTTCTCTTTGTGTATACATAAACTGATGTTGCCACTGGATACCAAACAATGCTTTTACTGCAGTCATCTCCACAGTGGGATGTGTTATTTCACTCAGGAGAAATGAGAACAATGCCCTGAGTTCCCAGTGCCTGGGCCAAGCCTGTACTCATACTGCTTCTTCCTCAGCAAATTGCTCAAAGCCAAGTGCAGATGTGAAGCATTGGCAAGTCCCATGCACTCAGGTCTGAGAGAGAAAGACAGAAACAGGGAAAGAATGAAGAACATAGAGATTCAGCAAGCCAGCCTGAGTCAAGCACCAGGTCATGGACATCCCCCAACTCTCTGCCCCCCAACCCCCATTCTCCCCACTCCACCCCACCCCCACCCAGAACTTTGCTTCAACCTAAGCCCTTCAGAAAAGAATGTGGTGGTAACTGCTTATTTCTAAATAGCTCTCTTCAACTGTGTCTTCTAGTCCTACCCACAGGAACTCAGAGGCTGCAGACAGCTTCTCAGCATGTGCTTAGGGAACAAGCACACACGTAAACACCTACCAAGACATGCACGCACGTGTCCATCTGAACTCAACACCTCCACAGTGGTACGAATGTTCCCTTTTTTCTGCTTCTTAACAAATCTGTCAGAAAACTGCATTTCTGTGAGGCCTCTCTACCTCACAGTGATTTCGCTTCTTAAGAGTTCTCTGTTCTAAATCCTTGTTTCTGGGGCTGGGCAGACAAGTCAGTTCTTAAAACATGTGCTGTGTAAAGTGTAAGGACATGAGTTCAAATCCCTAGAAGTCATGCAAAGCCAGGCATAGGAGTATGTGTCTATAACCCCAGTGCAGGACTACAGGCAGAAACTTGCAGGCCAAGTAGCCTGCCAAAAGCAGTGTCAAGACCATGTCTCAAACAAGGCAAAAGCCAGAATCAAGACCCAAGCCTGTCTTCTGACAACACATTCGTGCTGTGGTACCCCCACCCCCCTGACACATACAGCTACTCTAAATCTGTGTTTCTTACATGGAGTCTGAGTCAGTGACAACTTGGGCTTTACTAAAGCTGTGGTTCTCAACCTTCCTAATGTTTTCATCTAGCTCAGTGGTTTTCAACTTTTGTAATGCTGTGACCCTTTAGTATAGTTATTCATGTTGTGGTAACCCCAAGCATAAAATTATTTTCATTGTTACTTTATAACTGTACATTTGATATTCTTATGAATTGTAATGTAAATATTTTTGGAGATAGAGATTTGTCTAGGGGTCATGACCCAGAAGTTGAGAACCACTGTTACTAAAGCACCATGTGTATCTACTGAGTTTTTTTTTTAAGTAATTAATTTCTCTTATGTATTTTTGTTTAACAAAAACTCTTTCTTTCTTTGAATAGGAAAACATGCTCTCTCAATTCTTGAGGCCAAGAGGGTTCAAATAAAAGCACACCTTAAGCTGCTGCCCTAGGCAGCCACACTCACCGGGCTTCTGTGCTCTGACAGCAGCTGGAGCAAATGAGAGACAGTATCAACTCTAGACAAGTTGTTCTTGCCCTGTACACAGCTTAGACAGAGGGCAGGAACTGTGTGAGAATTTTTAAAAATAACTTAACTTTTAATTTTATGTGCATTGGTATAAAGGTGTCATATTGCCTGGAATTGGAATTACAAATAGTTGTGAGTTGCCACGTGGGTACTGGAAATTGAACCCGGGTCCTCTGGAAGAGCAGCCAGTGTGAGAATTTTAAAGGCCTCCATTTCTCCAGGTCACCAAAGACCTGGGTTTCATGAGCTGGGTTTTAACCCTTGGCCTGATGCTGTGAAGCAGTGGCCCCCAACTCCACATGACCTGCCAAGCATGGCCGAATTCCACTGACTCTACACTCCCTAATCCCCTTTCATTCCCAGCTTTTGGACTGCGCAGTCGCTCAACCAACTCTACTTCCATGGGGGTGTAGGAGGAGATTACAGAGAAAGAGGATCATTAGCAGTTCTTTTGAGGTTTCCCAACATCCTCCAGCTTAGGCAATGATGAATGGCTGAGTGACTGGCAGGCTTGGAAGTATGCCTCCTTTTGCCAATGGCATGTTAATGAACTTCAAGTCAAGGTGAGTTACTGAAACCAGCACACCTAACAAGAGGGTCGATTGTTACCTAAGAGGCTTGACTATCTGGACAGTCTGAAGACACAGCTCGGGCCTGAGAAAGTGGGGCATTCACAGGGTTGGTTCAAACAATGGGTGTGTAGATTTCAAACAGCAAGGAGACCTGGGTGCGGGAGAGGCTGAGGTTAGCACAAAAAGGAAGCAGACTGCTTGCTTTATTCCATGCTGAATGCTGGATAACTCACAGCCCTTCCTGCCTGGGTGTTTTCTAAATTATTTTTACTTATTTGTAGATTGATCTAGGATCTCACCACATCCCCAGGTAGGCCTCCAACATATGATTGTCCTGCCTCTGTCTCCTGACAGAGATTATAGTGCATCTCCTAAGGGAGATTATAATCCTTGACAGGGATTATAGTGTGTACAATTGCAAGTGTGGCTCTTTTCAAATATTCACCTCAAAGGTTGCTTCATTTAACGTGTGGCCACTGGTAGATGTCCCATGTTCTGGCGCATTCCATTACACCCATGTACACACAGGCAGCAATAGTTGGACTTGGTCAGTTATTAGTTACTTTTCTACTGTTGTGAAAAATACCATGACCAAAAGTGACTTAGAAAAGAGTTTACTTTGACTTACAACTCCAGAGATGAAGTCCTTCTAGGCAGGGAAGACAGAGCAGCAGGAAGCTGGCTGATTACAGTCCACACATTCGAAACAGACAGCAAGAACAGGAAGAGGCAATCTAAAGGTTCAAAGCTCACCAATGACCACCCACTTCCTCCAGTAAGGCTCTAGCTCACAAAGGTTCTATACCTTCTCCAAACAACACCATCAGCTGGGACCAGGTGTTCAAATACACGAACTGTGGTGGTTTGAGTAAAAATGACTCCCATAGGCTCACAGATCCAAATGCTGGTAACTAGGGAGTGGCACTATTTGAAAGGATTTGGAGGTATGATCGTGGAAGAAGTGTGTCACTGGGGGTGGGCTTTGAGATTTCAAAAACCCAAGCCAGGCCCAGAGTCTTTCTCTTCCCAATGCCTGCAGATCCAGAAGTAGAACTCTCAGCTATTTCTCCAGCATCATGTCTGCTTTCTTTTCATGTGCCCAGGCATCCTGCCATGATGAAAATGGATTAAACCTCTGAACCGTAAGCCAGCTCCAGTTAGATACTTTCTTTTATAAGAATTGTCTTAGTCATGGTGTCTCTTCACAGCAAGAGAACACTGACTAAAACACAAACCTATGTATGGGGAACACTTATTATTCAAGCCACTAACTACAGTGGGTTATTAAAAGAAGAAAAAAAGAGAAAAAGTTGAGGGAGGATCATGTAAAGGAGAATTTAGAGAGAGTTGGGAGTTGGAGGGTGGGTATGATCATGTTTCTCATGCTATACATACATAAAATCCTCAATAATAATAAATTAAATATTAAAAAGGATTAGTTCATTTAGTCCTTTACAGTAACTTTTATAATGCTACTATCTTTAAATGTGCATAATAGTGCGATAGACTTGACTGATAAATCCTGTTGGGAGTTAAAGGAATGAGGAGAAGGAATTAAATGTCTAAGAATGAGCTATGTTGAGCAGCCAGCCCTTGTACCCACTGTACTGCTGGTGACACAGCAGGGGTAAGACTAGGGGAGAATACCCCAACCTCTACTGAAGACCAATGTCTCACCCCCAGCAAATGGCCATGCCTCTGCTTCTAATATGGCCTTTCTTCTGACAAGGCCAAGAAATACAAACCTGGAACTTACCTTGTAAAGAATCATAGACATGTTTCTGAATGCTACTTATGAAAAAAGCCAAACAAAAACAATCCATCAAAACCAAACAAACTAATCTGCCCTCAGCTCATAAGCCAGTACCAACTGCCTAGCATTAAGTGCTATGTCCACTGGGCTGAGCAGTTCTGGGGTCAGACCCTGGCCTGAACAAATGGGCCTAAGCTTGATGAAAAATTTGAAAGATTCAACCCAGTATAGACTGTAATGTATCTACTGGATCCCAGCTAGCAAAGATGAACCTGGGAAACAACCTTTAGGCAAGCACAGGGCCCAGTTCACTTAGCATCATCTGATTGGGCCCAGTGAGCTTACACAAGGGCAATGCTGAGTTAGCAGTTGTGCTCTGACTCAAAAGCGCTACTTCTACCTGCAGTCTGGGGAAAAGATTAAGGTTTCAAACATCTCTGGGTTCAAATGCATATTCAGGAGCATTAAATCCCTGTAAAAGCAGCCATTCCAACCTAGACTAGGCTCTATGGCCCCATGCATAGAGCTCTGAAAACTCCAGATGGCCCAGGATGGGTCCTAGCTACCTAGGACCAGTAGTTAGGACGCACTTCATGGCACGCAGTAGGAGACATCTGCCAGGCTTAGAGTTTAGCTACTGGACTCCACATTGGAAGGAATATGGGTTCCCTCCTACTGGCCCCGATGTGATTCTTCCTGGAAAGAACCTTTAGATGGTTCAGAGCCCCCTTTTCTCCGTAAGAAACAGATGGGAGAGAAGTGCTTCCATCCTCAGTCAAAGGGCCAGTAGCCAAGCTTTCTATCACACACTATCCCATGTACAGGCAGTCAGCCCAGCCGCAGAGTCTCAGCTCACAGCCAGTTGCAGATGGGAGTGTTAATGGTCACTGGCCTCAGGAACCATTTACTTAAGGAATTGTTCTGGCAGCTGGTGAGGAATGCAGGAGGCATTCTAAGCTACTGATCATTGCTGTGACAGTTTACTATGTGGAAAATCAACTGAGGAGCCTCTTAAAGTGTGGGACATGCCCTGTATCCAAGGCCTGCCATCTCAAATTCATCTCAAGCCTTCCACTATAAAGCAATATGAGAAAAAATAGTAAAGTATATATAGCCATATACAGATACAGATAAACACACACACACACTCACACTGTAAACTATTCAGAGCAAGCTGTGTAAGACATCAGACCCATTTACAAATGTCCTTCATCATGTCCTACAGAACTCACACAGGGAAAACAGCTCCAAAAACATGTATCAAAACAGCCTGAGGATGTAAAATTTAGAGCAACTTCAAAATGAAACTAAAACTGGAATCCTGAGCACACAGCATTGGCACTCCCTCATGGGGTGCACAAGTCCTGCAAGAAGCACGGGCCTGGGTCTTTTAACTCCTGGGATTTTCAAAACCAAACATGGGGAAAAGTTACCATTTGCAATTTCTAATTTTTGAGATCTTTGAACTAAACAGAATGAAAAATGTAGTACTTAGGTCTTCATAACACAACTTATGTCTGATTTGGAAGAGCTGAGGAGACAATGCAGTTGGGAAAGCACTTGGATTAAAGCCCAGGACCCTCATTTTTAAAAAGTACAATGATAATAATCCCAGTGCTGTGGAGGCAGAGGCAAGAAACTCCTTGAGGCTGGTCAGAACAGTGAGAGAATGTGTCTTTAAAACACACACATACACACACAGAAGAATCATAGATGAAAGCATGTTTGTGCTTATCACAAATTGATCAACAGCCAAGGACTTTTATTAAAGTTGGTAACCAAATCTAATGGATTCTAAAAGCCATTTTCATCACCTATTCTACCACTTCATTTACATCTCTGATGACACCAGACGCACAAAGTTGTTTTCTTTACTTACAGTGCACTCTACCTCCTAGAAGATACGAAGATTCCCTGGGAATGACAGGCTTAATTATTGCCCAGTGAGATGCTTAGGGTCTGGCAACATCCAATCCAAGTGAGTCTTGCCGGGTGGGCAGGTTAGCAACAACAAACATGGATTCTCAGTCAAATCTGAGTGTCAGACAGACAAGATGTGTTTTTATAAGTTAGACTCAGTATCCTACCCTTTATCAGACAAAGATGCTACCCTCCACAATGTGTTCCTGTACACAATGTATTTGTTTTGTTTTGTTTTGTTTTGTTTTGTTTTTTAGCATCCTGCAGAAGAGCTCACAACTTGAATAGGCACAGAGTTGAAGAACAGTGTCTGTTTCTTTCTGCGACTGGTACCCAAAGTCTTCCCGCTTCAAGACTTTCAAAGCAGCCTTGCCTTGCACTTCCAGACAGAAGGGCTTCTCTTAGTCTGGACTGCATCAGAGGACAAGGGGGCCTGGTACCTATAAAACCTTTAAGTATCAATTTCTCTAGTAACACACAGCTCTCATAATATTGAACCCTCCTCCTCGTCTGTATGTTGTCATTTTTAACAACTTTATTTTCCAGAAAAAAAATAGGAAAGCATGTTTGGTTGTTTCCCATTAAAGATGGAGAATTAACTCCACATTTTGAGGGCTGGCTCAAAAGTCTGGCAAAATGGCTTAGTGGGTAAAGGCACTTGCCCTGCAAGCCTGGCAACCTGAATTAGATCCCTGAATGCCACATAAAGGTGGAAAAAGAGAACTGACTCCACAATGTTGTCCTCTGACCTCTGACCTCTGTCTCTGTCTCTGTCTCTCTCTGTCTCTCTCTCTCTCTCTGTCTCTCTCTCTCTCTCTCTCTCTCTCTCTCTCACACACACACACACACACACACACACACACACACGCACACGCACACATTCTGGAACATGTACTCCTCCCCCCATACATATACACTAGCAATAATTTTCTCTTAGAAAATTCCTCTATGAAAACAACTGGAGTTTTCAAGATTCTATTCACATTTTTTAAGTTTTCTCTTTGGGCTAGAAAAGAGCAGCTGAATTTTTTTTTCATCATCGGCTCTGAAACATTCCATTCATTCCCTCCTTCAGTTGATGGGACTTCTGCCTGCCTCAACTAATGAACCCTTAGTCATCAACTCGCTTCTTTCTCCACCTGCAAAAAGTTTGGAGGGAAAAGAAACACACACACACACACACACACACACACACACACACACACACACACACACACACACAGAAAAGAAACATCAACCACCCAGGGTACTAAGAGGTTTAATTGTTGCCTGGAAAGCAACACCTTCCTCAGCTCTTTAAGACTGATTTCCATAATTACTTGCTGATTGAAACTGAGACTTGCAACCTAGCAACCATATTTCCATATTAATATTAAGCAATGACTAATGCAGCTCAGAACCCAGGGTCAGGATCAGAAAGCTTGGCCGAGGTGGAAACTAAAGCCATTTAACCTTGGGATAAATCTGCTACTTTTCTCTCCAACAATTTTCCACTCAGTAAGCAGCACGAGATAAACTTACATTTGTTCCATGTCACTCACAAAGGGGGAGTGTAGGTGGTTGTCACCAGGCCATGGCACAGGCAAGACCTCCTTCGACCTGTTCCTTCTCTGCCTCCTACTTCTCTCTGTGTAGCTCCCCTGCCTCTTCTACTGCTTGCTTTGGCTTCACTCTCACTCTGTGCCTCCTTTGCCTCTCTGTCTCTCCATCTCCATGTCTCCCTGTCTCACTGTTATCTCTGTCTCTCTATCTCTGTGTCTCACTGTCTCACTGCTATCTCTGTCTCTTTATCACTGTATGTCTCCTCCTGTCACTGCCATCTCTATGTCTCTCTGCTCTGTTTCTTTCTATGTATGTGTGTCACTCTTGTCCTCCTGTCTGTTGCAGCCATTCCATCAGTCTGACTGCTCTTGACACACCTCCCTAACTTGAGATCATTTCTCAGTACTCTGGAATTCACCGCTTCTCCTCTCGACCCCACAGAGTCCAATCAACTCAACACCAAACAACAGTAATCTCCCAAATAAGATGAACTATTTTTCTCTTTCAGGCCTCATGCATACAAAGCACCATGCACTAATGTGTTTCACCAGACTTGGAATAAGAGAGAGTTAAGGGCGGTCAAGATGGCTCATGATACCTAATGATCTTAGTTCTGTCTCTAGAACCCACATAACAGAAGAAGAAACCCAATTTCCACAAGTTATCCTCAGACCCATACACACCAGCACTGTGGCACTCGTGAGTAAGCAAGCAAGCTCACGTGCCCCCCCCCACACACACACACTTTTTATAAAGCTAAACATGTACACAATACTTTTATTCCCGGTTTCAAATGGCTTCTACTGTATTTATCTAGAGCACAGTTCTATATTGGACCATGATTTCACACCATAGTTTCCTTAAAACATTTAAACCTTAAGAAAACATCCAAGCTAGAATAATGATATGGTCTTGAGAGCTACTGTGGAATTCCCCTTGACAAGAGCCTCACCCTGCTTTGAAAACCTTTGAACAAAGCAAAACAAGTTGGTGAAGAACTCAAATAATATTTATAGTCACATATTTCTAACTACAATTTATGCTTTTATTATTTTATAAATGTTTGAGTTAAAATACTAGACACTAAGGCCTATTTCATTTTTTTTCTTCTTCACAAAGAAGATTCTGAGAGCTAATAAATGTGCTTGAGATGGCCAGCCTTGTGGGAAACGCAGAATTACTCTATGTCCACAGCCCAATCCCCAAGTGGCTATCCACAAGGCAGCGGACCCTTTACAATTGCAGGGGGTTGGAGACTGTGTGGGGGTGGGAACTACCAGGCCATTTTTCAGACAAGCCTTTGGATATTTGACTTAGCAAATCTAATTAGGATCTTTATGAACAAAATGTTTTCTCAAGACAACAAGTCCCTAGTTTTCTAGAAGTTACAAGGCTTTATTCAATTTTTTCCTTTGGGAGCTAAAATTCTATTGTCAAAACTTTCTGTATATTTATTTGCTAAAGCTGCATGCTGACATACAACACTTCTAAAGAGTGTGTTCTTTTATGTACCATTTATTATGTCTGTTCATTCTCGCACAGGGACCAAAAATAATTAAATCAGTACCCAACATTAAAGAGATAATTATTTTCTTATTTCCTGAACAAAATTTTCTCATGCATTATACATGTTTATTTTATCTGCTGTTGCTCCAACACTTTATACCAAGTCCATAATATCAAAAAGTAGAATTCATCAGAATAAAACTCTTTTGTCATTGTAATTAGAAAGATAAAGTTGTTGAGTTGTGGTAAAGGTAAAGTCATTGATAAGAATCACGGATGATGAAACAGATACATTATTAAACCAGTACAAGAGCTGAAGTATACAAACATAACTCAAAGTGACCATCATGAATTGAAAATCATCAATTTATTAACAGATAAGAGATGAAAAAGTAAGACAAAAAAAGTGTAGGTTTATAGGACAAGCAGGAAATAGAAGAAAAAAATTCTACAGAAAATTGAAAATTCTTGTGACAGCCATGAGTAATGAAGTTTCCTATGGTGGTAGAATGTAAGGGCCAGCCCTGTCCAGAAAATAAACAACCAACCCCACACAGAGCAAAATGGCAAATCTAAGGGGAGACCTAAACTTGATTTCTAAAGAGATGGCCCATGAGCACTTAGGGGCGAGTGTGCAGATCATTAGAAAGCACTACCCATTGGCCTAGAACAATGAACAATAATAGTCTACACTCCCTTCCTTTCTGAAAAGTGTTCTCACTCTCAATGGGAAAAGGGTAAAACATGGCACAGTTTATCAAAGGTCCCTTTAGACCATGGTCTAACCCTGCCCTAAGCTTTATCATCCACAGACTTTACTTCTTCATGGGGACCAATCCAATCAAAATCTTCAGTAATCTAGACCGCACAGAACTCCTGCCTGCATCTTTGAGGCCAGCTTCAACATCTTGCCACATATGCTGCATTTCTTTGTTCTCCATTTAAAACATAAATTCCGCCAGGCGGTGGTGGCGCACGTCTTTAATCCCAGCACTCGGGAGGCAGACACAGGTGAATCTCTGTGAGTTCGAGACCAGCCTGGTAGCCTGGTCTATAAGAGCTAGTTCCAGGACAGCCTCCAAAGCCACAGAGAAACCCTGTCTCAAAAAACCAAAAAAAAAAAAAAAAAAAAAAAAAGAAAGAAAGAAAGAAAGAAAGCAATCAAAAATTCCTTAATTCCTTCGTCCGTGTCCTAAGGACTCTTCTCTATTCCCCATCTTAGTGTTGTTGTGTTTTTCCAGCACCTTCCTCTATTCCCTGCCTTCCAAACTTTACTGTCTCTGGAAACCTGAATCTACATAGCAGTATGTAAGCATCCATGCTCTTCTCAAATACTGTTTCTAACTTTAGACTTCAGTTAAGATCTGGCTCTCTTAAAGAGAGAGAATTTCCATCTTCTGATGGAAACTACTTCTTCTTCCCATCCTGAGATACAGGAGGATTAGTTTGCTGCACTTAGCACAACCCCCATGGTAGCAATGGCTTTAGAAGATAAGATGAAAGGAGGCTTGTTTTTACTCTCTGAGAAGGAAGGAAGGAAGGCTTCATCTCAGTTGGATGCACCAAATCTACTGACACCCCACTGGTAAGAACTCAGTCACGAGGCCACATATGGATACAGGCAGTTTGAGAAATGGTCACATATTCAGATATAAGTCATCTGTGTATGGCCAAGGAATAACCAACATAGGCACCAATGAACAGTGTCTGCCTCAGACATGACTGTTTAACCTCACATGTCTAGTCAATTCATTGACTCACTGATACTTAACCCATGGTCTCTGTGATATTTCAAACCCTGTTGTCATTTTCTTTCTTTTTCAGTCTTATGCAACTGTAGTGACAGACTGTTGTGAACCACCATATGGGTGTTAAGATTTGAACAAAGATCCCTAAGGAGCAGTCAGTGCTCTTAACCACTAAGTCTTCTCCCCAGCTCCCTTGTTATAATTTTAGACACGCTTCATATTTATATAGAAAGCCTACCTAATCAGCACTTTAACACTGCAGTTGTGCCACTTGCTAAATCTTAAGGCTTTCTCCTCCATCTCAAATACCCATTCCCCATCCACATGCCAGACCCAGTTACACAGAAGACCTCCACTTACCTGCTTGCCACAGTTCTTCCAGCTTAGCTGTTCCTCACCCCTACCCCCCAAATCAGGATACGACAGCTCACATAATTGTCTGAAGCACCCCAAATTCTCATCAGCAAAACGCTATCCGAAATCAGTTGTTTCCAAAGCAGTAGCCCTCAAAGCTGGCCTACATTTGTCAGCCTTAGTCCTTCCATGCCACTCTCTCCTCTCTTAGTTCTTTTTCATAGCCCATAACGTCTGTGCATTTAATTTGCCAAAGTAGTGCAGTATGTCATAAATGTTCATTGGTTTATGAATGGAATGATGGACAACATCATAAATAAATTGATGACAAGAAGAATATAAACTCCACCTGGTATATTTTCATAGATTTGTGCATTTGTGCCTTTAACAAACAAAGGGTACTATTTATGATGAATGTAAGTCTCAGAAAAACCAAAAACAGCTCAGGATTTTACCACTGGGACTCTACTCCTCAGAAATGAAGAGAACATACTTGGAATGAGTGAAAATATGAAAGAACTGAAGCTAAGGATAAATGATTAGAACATTCCAGAAGCAATATCCAAAGTCCAATAGACCAGAATAATGTCCAAGTCTTTAACCTTTACATATATTAATATACATTCCACATGATATTAATATATCATCATTTTAAAATATTTATATATAATCTTTTAAATATTTTATATAAATTCTAGATATATAAACATTTATTGCATACATAATCATGGCATTAAATATTTAATATATAATATATTGTTACATTTTAATGTGTTTATTAATATATGTATATATTAAAATAAAGACAAAGGTTAAGTCCTTCATTTCATGTAAGTCCTTTACTTAGATTCTAAATTACAACAGAGAAAACACAGAATAAACAAAGTTATTCACATGAAAATATGTATGAGGTTCTATTTTATTGCAAATCTCTAATCAAAAGTCCCCTAAAAGGTAATGCCACTTCTACCTTAGTAGACATAAGCCATCAAGAATGAAGTCCTCCTTTGTTGCATGCATAAGTACACTTTAGTATACAAAATTTCAACACAATGACTGAGTTTGGGGCAAGATCCAATGATGATTGTAAGTTACCATTGTTTGAATTTGTTCTGGTCCATTCAAAATACTCTGAAAATGTGTGGGTGCCCTGTCACAAGTTAGAATCACCTGGGTAGGGAGCCATACCTAAGAACTGTCCTGATTGCCTTGGCTGATGTGGGGAGACACACCTGTGTGTGAGCCGCACCTTCTGTTGGCAGCCCAGGTGAAAGCAGTGTGTGTGTGGCAGTAGAGCATTCTCTTTTGGCAGGAGGTTTGCACCATTCCCTTGGTGGGCCTTCCCACTTGCCATCCAGTTGACATAAATGCCTGCTGCTGATTCCATCACTGATAACAGAACCGCTATTTCCAGGCATCTGTCACCGACTAAGGACCAGCGGCTCTCCATACATCCTCCAGGTTTTCAGAGCCAGACTGGGACTGCTGAGGCACCCAGCCTTGTGGACCAAGCACTTACAGGGTTGTGGGCCTCCACAGTGTGAGACAGTCAGTGCTAGGCTCTCAGTGTCTCAGATGTTAGACCAGAGCTGTTACTATTTTAACATAAGCTAATTCAATAAATTCTTCATGTGGATAAAGATATAGAGGTAGACATAGATACAGATAGAGATATTCATCCTGTTGGTTCTATTCCTCTAGAGAACAGAATAGAAACACTAACAAAATTAAAAAAGATGTTTTCTGCTCTTAACATTCTGTGACTATGTCCTCCCAAGCCAAAAGAAGAAAATCTAAAATGGAAATGAAAGATGAAGAGAAGTGTTATTTCAGTGCATACCAATTCATTCTGCTATTTAAGTCATTATGGTTCTCTCTGGCCAGTTGGAAATTATATCTAAACAATTCTGGGAAAAACAGTCCACATGCCCAACACAATATAATTGCCTGTAAGTATATGTGATGTTAATGGTGTAGACTCTGTCTGTGCCTTTCATAGAGGGGTTCATATTTTTCTGAACTTTACGGTCTTTTAAAGGACATCACCCATTTTTGCCATTAATTCAATATATTGTGATGACACACATTCTTACCACACTAGACAATTCAGTACCAAACTGCAGATTTTAGATTCTCCAAATAGGTTGTGTCCATTCTCATCACACACCCATAAGTGAATTTTGAGGAAAAAGAGAATATTGATACAAGCACAAGTGGCCAATGGTCCCATCCCAGCTCTAAAGAATAGATGTTTTGGGTACACTAACTATATTCCAAACCCTCATGCATACAGACTCTGCACAGCTTAGTTACATTAGTGACCTTTCCATCTCTGGGACGAGACACCAGAGATAATCAACTTAAAACAAGTGAAGGATTGTTTTGGCTCACCTCAGAGGTTTTAGCCCATGTCACTTTAGGCCCATGGAAGCATGGCACATCACACAGGAGTCTGGTATTTGACTCTCAGTGCTGAGAAGCAAAAACAGGAGACAGGTCTAGGTTCCCAATGGCCCCCTTAAGGAGGTGCCTCCAATGACTTGACCTTCTCCCACTGCCTAAGGCTCCACACTTCCAATGCTAATAGCTGACTAATCTTTTAACATACAGGACTTCAATATTCAAATTGAAATATTAGTGATTTTTGGCTTCTTAATAAATTTTAAATATTTCTTCCTGGACCAGCTAATATTTTTAATAAAAACTTTTTAAAAACTGACAGGTACGGGACAGGTAAAACTGCATAATTAAAATTAATTAAAAATAAACCACAGGAAGTTCAAACAAATGAAAGAAGCTATCAGTAACTTATTCTCTTTATTTATTCAAAGTGAATACCTTCTATACATTGTCTACCACAAATAAATAGACTGTGATCATCACTCAGGAAAACTATTAACACCAGATTGAACTTTTTTTTTTTATTTTGTGAGATCATGGATCCACATCAAACATAAGAAGAAAAAAGTATGGAAGAAAGCATTACCGGATCAAAGAGCCTAGCTATGAGTTGGAGGGAGGGTGGGCAGTGCTTGGCATGCATATTCCCACCATCCCTGCAGAACCCAGAGAGTTTATCCCACTGCACCAGATGCAGCCTCACTGCCCTCAATGCAGCATGCCAACCAGCCCCTTCCAATTTGAAAGAGAACCTATTAGCCAGCCCCAAGCTGGGCTCATAATAGATTTCTACACAACAGAAGGTTAACTAATTGCCTGGAGTGTTCTCTTTCCTTTGTTTGTTGTACTACATGCCAAATGGCTTTTGGTTCAGAAACAACAATCATAGAATTTGGAGTATGTAAACAAATGCACTTCTCAGACAACAGTGGGATACTACCCACATTACATGCATGTATTTATCCTCCAGTTCCCACTCCATCAGGCATTAAATACTACCACTGTTTTGGAGGAGAGAAAAACTGAATCTTAAAGAATTTGAATAACTCCTCAGAAAGATTTTCAGAAAACATTTGGTAGCTCTACTCAGTCCTTGTTGCAGAAGGTATGTTCTTAGATGATATAATAAACTGTCTCCCCCTATAAAATGACTTTCCTTCAATGAGAGAATTTTGAAAACTTCTTTTGTCCTGGTGTATAAGATGAAGACTGCCATACATGGGATATGGGTGTCCTAGGTTATTTTTATCGGGGAGAAATCACTTACATGAGAAACCGATAACCGAGGGTCAGAGCTCCGAGCATCCAGTCTCCACTGCTCTCTGAGACCCGACCAGAACCCCCAGAGAGGACTTGCCTCTCTCTCCTCAGGTCTATATCCCACATGCCCCATACGCACCTGTGGACACACCCAAATGGGAGTGGTCAGCACCACAGGCATCTAGTAAGATCTCTCCCTACACTGGTGTCTCTACTCTAACACAGTTAATCACTGTTGTGAAAATTCCCTAAACTGTCAATGACTTAACACTGTAACCTTTGCCCTTGATCCCAATATGAAACCTGTAACATTTTATTTAAATTCTGCAAAATATTTTTGTATATAACTAAGAGAATTTCTTCCCCTAAGTTCCCTGGGCACCCAAAGTCCACTCTGGCCAACAAAGCAAGTAGGCTAGCTGCAGATCATCACCTCTCTGTCCATTCCTCCAACTCAAACCCCACAGTCTCATCCCCAGCTCTGTAGCAGATCACCTGCTGTAGCCTTTCCTCACTTTCTGCCCCCATTCACAGGGAACTAAGCAAATCCCAGTGGCACAACCTGATTTCCTCTCTCCTGTGGGCCCCAGCTCATCTTCTTTCCTAAGTGTCAGATCCCAACACCTCGAAACACATTTTACCTGGAAACCCCAGTGGCCACACCTATCAGGATCCCAGAAGAATGTCCTACCAGGCAAAACACAGCCACCACACCCTCCTAAGAACCAGACAGGGCAACAGAAACCAAGGAACAAACACCCATTCAACAAAGACAAGATCAGACATCTGCACCTAGAATTACAATCTTCCCAAGCCCAGATCAGAATCCTAAATGCCAGTGTAAAAAGCACAATCAATAATAGCCAGGACAATATATCTCCATCAGAGCCCAGAAACCCTACCACAGGAGACCTTGAGTATTGCAATATGGCTGAAACAGCCTTTATCGATATGATAGAGTTACTTAAAGAGAAGGTGATCAAATCACCTAAAGAAATCTATGAAAACACAAACAGTGAAAGGAAATGAATAAAACCATTCAAGACCTGAAAGTAGAAATAGAATCAATAAAGAAAGCACAAACTTACGGAAATGTGAAAATGAAATTTTTAGGAACTCCAGCAGAAACCTCAGAAGCAAGCCTCACCAACAGAATACAAGAGATGGAAGAGAGAACCTCAGGCATTGAAGATATGATAGATGAAAGGGATACCTCAGTCCAGAAAATGTTAAATCTAAAAAAATTCCTGGCATGAAACATCCAGGAAATTTGGAACACTATGAAAAGACCAAATCTATGAATAATAGGGATAAAGGAAGAAGAAGAAATCCAGACCAAAGGCACAGAAAAATACTTTCATCATAAACATAGAAGAAAATTTCCATAACCTAATGAAGGAGTCCCTTTCAAGGTCAAAGAAGCCTATAGAACACCAAATAGACCAGATAAGAAAAGAAAGTCCTCTAGATACATAATAATCAATACACTAAATGTACAGAAGAAAGAATGTTAAAAACTGCAAGGAAAAAAGACCAAGTAGCATATAAAGGCAGATTTATTAGAGTAACACCCAACTTTTCAGTGGAGACTCTCAAGGCCAGAGCCTGGACAGCTGTCCTGCAGACTCTAAGAGACCACAGATGCCAGCCCTGACTACTGTACCCAGCAAAACTTTCAATCGCAATAGATGGAGAAAATAATACATTCCATGATAAAACCAAATTTAAACTATATCTATCTGCAAACTCAGCCCTACGAAAGGCAATAGAAGGAAAACTTAACCCAAAAAATATTTTTAAAAAATAAGCAGGGGAAAGGATCCCTGAGCAGAGCCTGTCAGCCCTCTGAACAAAGAATTTTGGAAAGCATAGAGCTGAAGTCGCCTCCTTTTCTCCCTTTAAGCCGTCCCTGAGCATCTGACACCATGGCAGTTTCTGAGACCCTTTTATATCAACTATTTATATCAACAACCTCAATGAGAAGATCAAGAAGGATGAGCTCAAGAAGTCTCCTTATGCCATCTTCTCCCAGTTTGGCAAGATCCTGGATATCCTGGTGTCTCAGAGCCTGAAGATGAGGGGGCCAGGCCTTTGTCATCTTCAAGGTCAGCAGCACCACTAATGCCCTGTGTTCTATGCAGGGTTTCCCCTTCTACGACAAGCCCACGCGTATCCAGTACGTCATTGAAACAAGAGAAGAGGAAGCCCAAGAGTCAGGAGACACCAGCTGCCAAAAAGGCTGTTCAGGGTGGAACAGCTGCCCCCATGGTGAGCGCTGTCCAGTCTGTACCGACCGGGTATGCCACTGATGATTCAGGCATCCCGCATCATGCATCACATGCCAGGCCAGCCTCCTTACATGCCACCACCTGGCATGATCCCACCACCAGGCCTTGCTCCTGGCCAGATCCTCCATGGGGCCATGCCCCCACAGCAGCTCATGCCTGGACAGATGCCGCCTGCCTAGCTTCTCTCCGAGAATCCACCCAATCACATCCTGTTCCTCACCAACCTGCCTGAGGAGACCAACAAGCTCATGCTGTCCATGCTTTTCAACCAGTGCCCTGGCTTCAAGGAGGTGCATTTGGTCCCTGGGCAGCACGACATCGCCTTTGTGGAGTTTGACAATAAAGTGCAGGCTGGGGCAGCACCAGATGCCCTGCAAGGCTTTAAGATCACTCAGAACAATGCCATGAAGATCTCTTTTGCCAAGAAGTAGTGCCTCCCCCTACGGGACATCTCTGTCCCCATTCTGGGGCTGCCCCTTTCCCCCCTTGGCTCAGTCCCTGAAGGTAAGTCCCCCTTGGGGGCCTTCTCAGAGACGCGTGTGAGTGTGTGGTGCCACAGAGCATTGTACCCAGAGTCTGTCCCTAGACATTGCACCTGGCGCTGTTAGCTTGTGATTAAAGTGGGTTTTTTTTGCGGTTTGGTTTTTTAAAATAATAATAATAATAATAATAATAAGCAGGGGAAATTGAAAATATTCTAGATATTAGATGATTGAAGATTGCTGTACATTCTCTTAGGTGTGATACAGTATAATTATAATCTAAGAAAATGTCCCTATTCTTGAGGTGCATTCCAAAGTATTGGAATGCTATAAATGAAATGAGAGAGGGGGGAAGGGCAGACACAGCAACATGCAACTATTTGCCTGTATAGCATCTGTGGTGATTTGAAAGAAAATGGCCCCCAAAGGGAGTGGCACTATTAGGAGGTGTGGCTTTGCTGTAGTAGGTGTAGCCTTAGTGGAGAACGTGTGTCAGTTTGGGGGTGGGCTTTGAGGTCTCCTATGCTCCACTTCCTGTTGCCTTCTGATCAAGATGTAGCCAGCGCCATGTGGGCTTGCATGCTATCATGCTCCCCACCATGATGATAATGGACTGAACCTCTCAAACTGTAGGCCAGCCCCAATTAAATTTTTTCCTTTATAAGAGTTGCCCTGGTCATGGTGTCTCTTCACAGCAATAGAAACCCTAACAAAGACAGCATCCAAGCTGGACACACATGAACCACTATTCTTTACAGTAACTGCGTATTACCCTACTGTGCATTTTATTCCCATCTAGGGTACTTTGTTCAGCACCCCTAGACTCCAGTCCAGGACCTGGTGTGGGCTTTGGCTTTGTCATCTGATAGCAGGAACACCTGCTTGATGTCCCAGCACTGGGTCTCTCTACAGAGGCACAGCCAATGCAGCCAGGCAGTTAGGGAGAAGGCCGTTCCACATCCTGCATTCCTTATTTCCTGAGGGCAATGGGGTACAAAGGGAGGTTTGAATTATGGCTGTTCTCAGCCAGGTTCAGCTCACAAGCCTTTCCAGCTGCCTTACAACAGTGTGATTATTAACCACACACACATACACAAAAGAGAAATCTGCCAACCCTGGGTCCTCCACTGGGACAAAATAATAATAATAATTTAAACAATAACAACTGCCACAGTTTTTGAGGTCTTACCATTCATTCCTCATGCACCAAGTGTCTTACATGTATCCTAATTCATGGATTCTCACGTGGGATTAGTCATTATCATTAAGCATCATCATCACATGCTACTATCAAGAAGTGAATGAAACACTCATATAAAAGGCAAAAAAAAAAAAATAGTAACAGACTTCATATTCAGAAGGCCAAGTCATCTTTACCTAAAGAGGCAAGAATTAGGGGAAGGAGTACATTAGCAATTTCTTTCCTAAAACCATTAATGCCACCCCCTCTGCAGCCCAAGTCCCTGCAAGTCTCAGCAGCCACAGTCATTTATCACTGAAAGAATGAACCTCAATCAAAATCACAGCTTGCTTCCTGACACAGGCTCAGGCTACACTGCAATCAAAGCAAGAGCAGCAAAGATATATGACCTTGTCCTGCCATGGCTCCCAGGACATTTCCAAGTGGCCCTATTGCCATGGCTCACATCTTTCGTTTCACGTATTACGTTAGAAAATCCCAAAGACCCAACTAGATGTTTCCCTAACATCACTGCAAACAATTTTTAAAGAGAGAAAAAAAAAAGTTCCCAACATCCCATGGGCACAAAATAAAGGTCCTAAGGAGACCTTCAAACATTAAATCTTAGAAAGCAGAAAGTGGATTACTTCAACACTTGATTGTTTGAAGGAAAGATGGTCAGAATGCAGTTCTAGTACATCATGACAACAACAACAAAAGACCCACAGTATTTGTCATTAATAAAACAGGGAGGCTTCCTGGAATATCATAGAAAAATTAGAACAAATGCACAAATGCACTATCACTATAGGCAACAACATGGATGAAACCTCATATAATGTCATAATGTCAACTGAAAGAAGCCAGGCACTGAAAGTACATACCTAGGACTAGGGATATACCTCAACAGTGTACCTCAGTCACTGTCAGCAAGGCTTTGTTTTCCATTGTTAGCACTGGGGAATAAACAGATTTTATTTTTATTGATAGGGGAGCTGTGACAAAGGTCCAGTCTGTAAAGTGCTTGCTATGTAATCCCAAGGGTCTGAATTCGACCCCCAGCACTTTGGTTTTGTTTTGCTTACTAATAGTAGTTTATTTGGATTTTTAGAATTTTTTAAATGAGTGTTTTGCCTACATGTATATGTGTTTATCACTCATATATAAATGCCAGGAGTTTAGTTCACACTGTAATCCTAGGGCTGGGAAAGCAGGGATAGTATCCTTGAGACTCCTGGCTAGGCAATCTAACCTAATAGGTGAGCATCAGACCATTGACAGCTCTGAGAGAAAGTCTCAGAGAAGGTAGATGTCATACTGAATGATAATAGGTATCCTCTATCCTACACACACACACACACACACACACACACACACACACACACACACACACACACACACGTATCTTTTAAAATATGCACTGGACAGCCAGGGGTAGGGCATCCAGGGTCCAGGGCTAGAGAGAGCCTGTCTCTGAGTGTGTGTGTAAAATTCCAATAGTGGTGGCCAGGAGGGGACATGACAGAGTGTGCATTGATAAGGCTCTGTCTCTCACATGGGATACTTTTCAGATAGGTCTGTTCAGTGAACTGCATTCTTACTGTTTTCTGTAAGCATGCTACACTTCAATAAAAGGTTTACATAAAGTTGTGAATACAGTGTAAAATCTTGCACCAAGAGCTCTCTTGCTACAGCTTCTGAAGCAGCACCAGAAATGGTGTTGCTACTTAAAATCATCAACTTAAAGACAGAGAAGAGCTCAAGGCAATTTGGAGGCAACATCTAAGTCTATATGTAAAGTGAAATTAGACACAGTCCTAGCAACAGCTGACAAATAACTCTGCAGGCATTAGCAAGAATTGCTGGGGGGAAGTAATTACAAAGGCCTTTGATCTTCTATTATGTCTTCTATCTGGGATCTCAAAGAAGCCAATAAACAAGTGAGGCCTCCACAAAGCCATCTGTGGCTTGGTCTGTTTTCAGCCCAGGCCAGATCTATCACCTTTGTACCCAGAAGCTCAAACTGGGAAAGCAAATATGACATAAACCAAGACTTCAATATTTACATTGGATGCCTCTGTCTGCTCTTCAGTCATAGGCCAAATTTACCACTTAGCACTTCCTGATTTATTAGACGTTTGCTTTGTTTTGTAACAGTGGTTTGTTTGTTTGTTCTTAGACTTTTTATAAACATGTATAGTATTTTGACTGTGTGTATATGCTGCACCTGGTGCCTTAGGAGGCCAGAAGAAGATCTCTTACGATTGGAGTTACAGAGGGTTTTGAGCCATCATGTGGGTGCTGGGAACCAGACCTGTGTCCTCTGCAAGAGAAGTTAGCACTCTTAACTGCTGAGCCTTCTCTCCAGCCCATGTTGAATGTTACAAGCAAGAAGGGAACCTGAGCCGAGCATTGGTGACGCATGCCTTTAATCCCAGCACTTGGGAGGCAGAGGCAGGTGGATTTCTGTGAGTTCGAGGCCAGCCTGGTCTCCAGAGCAAGTGCCAGGATAGGTTCCAAAACTACACAGATAAACCCTGTCTACACAGAAAAACAAAAAACAAAACAAAACAAAAAGAAGTGAATCTGAGAGAAGTAACACAGCCTGTCTCCCCAGACCTCCCGATGCTTTTGACTTCCTCCCTGTTACTTGCACTGTGATGGTCACACACATACTCCACACAAATCCATATGCTCATTTCAAGCCTTAAGTTTCAGAATCTGACCTTATTTGAAAAACAGATTCATCACAGATATAATTAGGCAAGATGAGCTCATTCTAGAGAAGGGTGGGTCTCATCCACTCAAATTGTATCCTCTTAAAAGGGTACGTTTGGGTACAGACATGCCCACAGGGACAACATCAAATGAAGACTGGGAGTTATGCTGTCACAAACCAAGAAAGTACCCAAAGCCAGAGAAAGGGGCACAGAGGGGACAGAAGGGCACAGCCTTGCCAACCCCTGGCTTTCAGTCTCACCTCACAAGTGACTCGAAGCACTTCTGCTGTCTTTCTTCCTGTGGATCCTTTGCATTAGTACTATAGAAATTCTAGCAAGTTAACACCTTCACAGTCCCACTGGCAGTGACCATCAAAGTGGTGCCATTCTTGCTTATGAGACAAAGAAAGAAGCAAGCACAAAAAGATAAAAGAACTATTTGGAATCGCAAACCACAGCTGAGTATAGAACAGGAAGCAAGAGAGACTGCGGTCCAGAAAAATTTAAGAAGTAAAGCATGAAAGAAATGACAGACTCTGCTCACCTGAGGACTCCTATCTGAGTCCGTCCCCCCCTCCCCCCCCCCCGCCATGGAATGGCTTAAGAGGCCTCTGTTATAGCAAATGGTGAGAGCAAAAGCACCTTCATGGAAGTGCCTCCTAACTCCACATAGAAAAACAGCACCATACAATTTCTCCTGTGGACTGGTAATTCCCACTGTGGGAATAAATTAGTTTCCAAATACCTGAATCTGCTAAAAAAGAATGTAGTTACTGAAGAAGAGGCACACAGGGTTGGGGAGGGTGAATAGAAATGGCATTTTAATAAGTAATGAGACTTCAAGGGAGTCTGGTAGTTCACGAGCATTTTTGAACTTTACCGCAGAATGAATCTAGGATGTCTTCCAAAAATGTCAGCCCAGCAAAAACCATGCACTCCATAGTGTGCTTCAAATGCAGTCACAGCAAACAAACAAAACAAAAAAAAAAAAAAAAACGAGCCTCTGAGAGCAATCAACATTGGGGTCGGTTTTATGACTTGAACTCTGGTATATGACCACTATGGCTCAAGTCCAAATTGCATTAAATGTCTGTAATCTCTAGACTGGATTTAATATTAGCTGGAACTATGTGGCTAGAGTTAAATTCTGCAGAATGAAAATGAACTCATTTAAGACATTAATTGAATGTCTATACATGCTGGATGGTGAGAGGTTAGCCAGTAGGGAACAAGGACTAATTACTCCCACAGACTTTACAACCTAGCTCACAGTCTGCCCATCAAAGGTGGCTCCACAGCTGATGTGGTGGCACAAACCTGCCATCCCAGCACTGCGGAGGCTGAGGCAGGGGGCTGTGAATTCAGGGCCACCCTGAGCTACATCGTAAGACCCTGGGTCTAATGTTAGACAAAGACAAACTAGGTTAAATTTGGTGACAGTAGTATTAGAAATTGCCATTTAATTCTTCCAAGTTTTAAAAATCAGCCACACCCGAGTGACTGTCTTTGAAATCAGTATCTTTAACTGAGCTTGGGCTCACCTTAACGAACTATATAGAAAAGAAAACCTCCCTTTGTGCTGTGTGGAAGACACAGAAGCTGATCAAGGGTGCTCTGGAGAAAGCCAAGGTTTAGTCCTCAGAGGACAAGGTGACTGCTAGAGAACTCATTATCCCAGCCGACAGCCACTTTCCAAGCCACTGGTATACAGGAAGGGATTATGCCCTCCAAACCCTCACTGATGTAAACAAAGCATTTTATGACTATGGAAGGAAGCAAAAGTCAATGCAAATGATAATTCCATTGTGGCAGGACACTGGGACCTCTGTTTGGAGCCATAGTGCCTCCTTGAAGCATGTAAGGTACTCCCACTACTAGTATAGACTGGACGAGCTCAGTACAGGGGGCCTCATCTTGCCTGCAAGAAGGCACTGTTACCTGTCATTGTTACCCTGTCAGACAAATTAGTAATGTTGACTGTCATCTCTCATGAGAATCCAACAGCACAGAAACAGCCCTTCCCAGGTTTGTCCTTCAGGAATAGCAGTAGGTTCCAACCTAAAGCACACCATCAGATCCTACTGTCATTCCAATGTACCTTCTTTCTTGGTGACACACAGTCAGTCACCTTCAGCCTAATGACAAATTGGAAGAACAGGTGCCAGTGTCACTGGCCAATGTGAGAACTTCAAAATTTAACTTCGAAACCTGTCTATTAAAAAGATGTTTGCCAAGAAAGAGCTCACAAACTATATTAATGATAGGGATTTTTCACTGTGGCTCAAAATGGGACAATTACGCCAGACATGGAGGTGTGTACCAGAAATCCTACTCTGTAGGAGGCTGAGGCAAGAGGATCACTTGAGTTTAGAAGTTCAAGGCCACCCTGGAGCAACATAGCAAGACCCTATCTCAAACTAAAGTGAGAAGATAATAATGATAGCATGTGTTCACATGATCACTTGCTTTTAGTAATAAGCATTTTTAAAGTAAGGATGCAAACCTTCAAAGTCATATCCATCAAATAGTTTTCAAAACAGGCTAAAAATAAACACTATCCCATCTACTACAGTCCCTTCTACAAGCCACATAGTCTTTAAGAAAAGAAAGATATAGTTGGGATATATGCCCAGAATCACATTTGGAAAGCTGGAAACAACAGGACAGAGAGTTTGAAGCTGAGAGAGAGAGAGAGAGAGAGAGAGAGAGAGAGAGAGAGAGAGAGAGAGAGAGAGAGAGAAAGAGAGAAAGAGAGAGAGAATTGGAGGTGTTACATCAAAATGTAAAAAATAAGATCTCAAAGTACGAAGCGAACATGTTTTCAGAGAAGACCTTCTATGTGCAGGTAGCTCTCTTAGCTTTCCCAGACTCTGAGGCTGGAAGTCTTGCTGCCCTGCAGAGCTCTGTGTAAAGACATGAAAAGGGTGGCTTATTCTATGGGCACACCTGTACTTTGATCTTTTGCAAAGGACTTCCTGGGAAGTCAAATGAGCCTCCATCTGTGGCATTTTCCTTACTGGACCAGTCACTAGGTGTCTGTGGCTAGCAGGCAATTGGCCATCACTGCAGATGACTAGTGGAAGGAATACACTGGGTTGAGGTGGAGGCTGCAAGCCATCCACATCCTGGATTAGCAATGGTTCACTTCATCCAATTTGTTCTTTGTCCTCACCACAGAATCAACTCTAGTAACAGCACACCACTGCAAGTCACTATACAGCTAAAGACCTCATCAAAATGCCTTGAAAAACTTAAGAGTATTTGTGACAGCACCCTCTACTGAATAAAAAAAATGATATTATTATTTCATTTTCAACTTCAGGTTTGTTTATGTACTTATTTACTTATTTTACTTTTTAAGGTAATATACTCTCCATTGTAATTAGATCCAGAAGGTTTTGTTTGTTCGCTTTTTAAATCATCCCTATGTGGGCTGGAGAGATGGCTCAGTGATTAAGTGTGCTTCAAGGACCAAGGTCAATTCACAGCGTCCTTTTCAGGCAGCTACCAACCATCTGCAACTCCACCTCCAGGGCATCTGATGCCCTCTTCTGGCCTCTATAGACATCCATGTTTGCATAATCACACATGAATACAAATAAAATCTTTTTTAAAAAAATCTTCTTACAGATTTACAATCATTGCTAAAGCTTCCTTCCTGTCTTTTCCCACATAATTTTTATTCTGCCTTATACCTAAATATTATTTTATCTATAAAACAGCCCATTGTATGGATACACTTAAATCTACATACCCATCTCTCTGGTTAGATGCTATCTAATTTTCAATTATTTATTATGTATTCACTTTTTGTTTGTTTGTTCTTGTTTTTTTTTTCCAGACAGGGTTTTTCTATGTCACAACCCTGGCTGTCCTGGAACTCACTGAGTAGACCAGGCTGGCCTAGAATTCACAGAGATCCACCTGCCTTTGCCTCTGAGTGCTGGAATTAATACGCATTACACTTTAAAGAGCACAATTATGCCAAATTGACTTCTGTATGTCGAGCATTTCCTTTCAAAACAGATTCATAGAGTTAAATTACTCTGGGTGTGATTGATCAGGTAGACAAACCAGTCTAAAGTTTTTAATAATGACACTGTCGAAGAGTTTTGATGTTAAATTCTCACTTTTCATTTGTCATACTGAAAAGCCACACTGCCACTCATCTTGGATTCTTCTCCAGGACTTTGCTCACTCTAGGCCATCCTTGCTTCCCTCATCCTCCTATCTTAGTTGCAGAGGTAGGCTCACCCTCCAAGGTATCAAGTTCACTTTCTGTGGCAGTGATAAAACACTGACTAAAACAGACTTGGGAAGGAAAGGGCTTATTGACCTACATGTCCTAGTCACAGTCCATCACTGAGGAAAACCAGGGCAGAAACTCAAAGCAGGAACGGAAGCAGAGACTATGGTAGAATGCTGCTCACTGGCTTGCTCCCCAAGGCTTATCCAGCTTGCTCTCTTACACAACCGAGAACCATATGCCTAGGGGTGGGTAGCACTGCTCTTCTTTTGTTTAAGTTACCAGAGCACGTTCACGATGGAACATGAACCGGGAGATACATTAACCATGGAGTTTATTAAAGCGGGGAGGGGGGGAGCGAGAGGAATGAGAGAAGAGAGAGATAGAGATGAAGAGGGACGGGGAGAGTAGGAGAGCAAGAGAGCGAGCAAAGAGAGTAAGAGAAGAGGAGTAAGAGACAGCAAGAGCAGAGAGAGAGGGCAAGAAAGAGTAAGTGGGCGGGGGTCTGTCTTTTAAAGGGGTCTGCAGGCAGGTGCAAACTAGTACTGCAGACTAGTACTCATGGAACCCTAGGCTGATCAGAGTACTGCCTGAGTGCATTTTGCCAGGTAACCGGGGCAGGCCAGCATAATGCCTGAATCCTTACATTCCCACCTGGTCAGCCCAGGGCAAAGGACAGCTTTAAAA
This sequence comes from Cricetulus griseus, assembly GCF_003668045.3. Classification (NCBI taxonomy): domain Eukaryota; kingdom Metazoa; phylum Chordata; class Mammalia; order Rodentia; family Cricetidae; genus Cricetulus; species Cricetulus griseus. The sequence continues at coordinate 124,492,210 of NC_048599.1, forward strand.
GACAGACCCCCACCCACTTAGGCTCTCTTACTGTTCTTTCTGCTCTCTCTCGCTCTCCCGCTCTCTCGCTCTCTCTGTCTCTCCTCTTACTCTCTTTGCTCTCTTGCGCTCTTGTTCCTCTCGCTCTCTCACCCTTCTTTGTCTCTCTCTCTTCTTCCCCTCTCACTCCCCCCCCCTTTAAAAAACTCCATGGTTAACATAGCTCTCGGTACGTGTTCCATTGAGCATCGCTAATTTAAACAAAGAACAACAAGCACCACCCACAGTGGTGTGGGCCCTCCCATGTCAATCATAAATCATGACAATGCCTCACAGACTTACCACAGACCATCCTGATGGATACACTTTCTCAGGGGAGGTTTCCCCTTCCCAGATGACCCTGGCTCCCAGTTGACAACACACTAAGCAGCACCTGTTTTACACAGTCTCACTGTTGGGAGTTTGATTTCTATTTTCTTTTGCTTCTGTTTATTTTTATTCACCCACCAGACTTGTCCTGACACACTAGGTTCTATTAACACTGCCTTTCAAAATATGTCAGTCATGTTTATTTTCCTTGTGTGCTTTTTGGAATATGAGCGTTTCAGTGACTTAGGACTTACTTAACTAACTGCCCTCGAAAAATACCTAATTGTCCCATGATCAACTTTCTAACCTTTCTTTTTGTAGGAGGCATTTTGTTTCAGAATGACCTGTAAGCTCCTGGTCAACCTCAGGTCTCAATGAAGTTGTTCTCTATGAAAACCCCTTCTCCAGAGGAGTGTCCAGTCATTTCTGCCCACTAGTCCTTTGTTTGCATAAAACAGACAACTTTCTTACTTTTCCCCACAGTTTTGACACTGTTTCTGGGAGGAGGTGACTCAATATATAGCTGAGGCTGGCCTCCATCTCTCTGTCTTCCTGGTCAGCCTCCCCTTTGGAGGACTGGGATTGCAGGTGTGCTCCACCGCACCCAGTTCTGGATGGTTTTTAAAGGATTTGAAAATCATGGTTTGCAGGTTCCCATTTTCTTCCCTATGCATTTCTTTATTTACTTCTACCACATGAACAGATCTAGATCAAACATACAAGTCTAATTGCTTGCTCACTAGTGTAAGTTTCAGTAAAATATACACACTACAAAATACAATGTTAATCACATATATATATATATATATATAGTATTGTATATGTGAATATATATATGTAAATATATATTCACAAGATCATCAAAATAGAAATGATAAAAGCAAACCCAACTGGCTGCTTTCACATGTTTATACTAAAATTTGTTTACTATTCTCAGTTGGAACCAGCACTGCACCTAAGGGAGCAACGGGAACAGCCAAAGATGTAAAAAGAATTTAGGAAACTAATGTAGAAAAGAGGAAGAGTCCAAACTGAAAACTCGGATCTGAACACAGTGGTACACACTTACAATCACAGTACACAGAAATCTGAGGCAGGGAGACCTCAAGTCCAGACAGTTAAGGGTGACATGACTAAATTCCAATCATAGGTATCCTATAGTGCCTGAATTGTGGTTCCAATCATGAAAAGATCTGTTACGGGACTAAGGCCTGATATAAGGAATGTGGGCAGCCTAGATGTCCTTCCAAGACCATATGTCCCTTGCTTCACTCCAGGTAGACATATGGCTGGCCAACTCCTACTCCTGAGGTTGGGTGAGACCTGAGATCCTGCCTCATCTCCTGCCTGGGGGATGCAGGCACTGCACTGCTCTCCAAGGCCAGACTGAGTTGCAAGCGTGTATTCTATGGTAAATAGGAACTTTATAACTTGAATTTATGATCAGAGTTTCAACAAATGACTGTCCAACTCACTCTAACTTATGAAATATCTTGGGGGATTGGCTCCTAGATTGCCTCGGACATATACAAGTCCCTAGATACCAGAATACCTTATATCTAGTGTTATGGATTCTGCATGTTGTCAACATTTATCCTCATTCCCTTTTTCCCATTGAACCTAGGGCCTTGCACACACTGTGTGAGTGTTCCAAAGTGGGGCTGGTAACACAGGTTCAGCCATTTCTTATTTTGATTTCAATACAGGGTCCTACTAAATTGTTGCCTTGGACTCAATCACAGCCCAGATAGGCCTTGATCTTGCAACCTTCTTCCTCAGCCTCCAGGTACCTGAGATTGCAGGCCTGAATCTCCAGGTCCAGCTTTCCATGTTCTTTAAATCAACTCTGGATTGTTTATACTTCCTAATACCATGTCAGTGTTATGTAACTGTGTTGTTTATGGGATCATGGCAAGAGAAAAGGTCTGTATGTGTTCTGTAGGGTGCAATGTTCTTCCAGTATTTTCCAGTTAGGTGGAACTAGGTATGTAGAATCTACAGGTAACCTTGAAAGAAAAGAAGATCCCCTTTTCTCTTTACAGTTACTATTACTGACTGAAGATAGCATAGCATGTATTGACATGCAAACATCGTTTGCCTTGAAGAAGGAAACTCACCAAGTGGTATAGAGTAGATGGGAGGAGCAGTGTTTTCACTCTGTTCTCCTTTCTCAGTTTCTCAATATTGAACCACATGAGGGAATTACCTATTCAGGAAGTAAATTGTATTTTAGCATTTTTAAAGCAATTCTATGGGAGATTCTGGAAGCTCAGTAAATGTTAATTCAAATTCATCTACTTCTCATGAAAGTAAGTGGTGGGCACAGGGAGACATTTACCTTACATAAACTAGCTAAGGGAACACACATTCATGTAGCTACCTTCTAGGTATATTATGCTTTTATTACAATATTTCTTCAGCCCTATGACTCTTCTTGGGGGCTAAGGGCTCAAAGAGCTTTCCCCACCTCATAGCCAAGTGGAAAAATCACCATGTGAACCCTCTAAGTCAAGTCCCTATGGCTGAAGCAGGAAGAAAAACAGCAAGAGAACATGCACACTGACTCTGCTTCCTAATTCTGAGAATCCAGCCTGCTTGTGCTATAATTGTTCAATCAATGACATGAAAGTTGGTATTTTAGATCTACATAGTAGGAACAGAGAGAGACAGAGAGAGAGAGAGAGAGAGAGAGAAAGAGAGAGAGAGAGAGAGAGAGAGAGAGAGAGAGAGAGAAGAGAGAGGAGATCAGAGAGATGATCTAATGATTGAGCCTACTTGTAAATGTTACCTTGCCTTTGACCTGAACCTGTGCTAACCCAGAGGTCCTCACTGCGCATTCACAGGTCCTCACTGACCCCATTCTTCTGCACATAGCTTGGTTATGACTTAGCTCAATGTCTCTCTGAAACTACTCTTTGCATATGCAACTTTTTAATTAATGTTCTTCCTTAAGCCTGTGAACCTTATCTGGTTTCTGATCATTTATCTGATCATCGTGGAGCCAGTAGATCCCTGTCTGTCAAAGCTTCCTTTCTCAACTTGTGTTGTCCTTCTGCTGGTGTACTGCTGCCATCCTGTCCCTCTCCTCGCCATCTCAGTTGGCCTGTGCTCACTCCTATGAAGACCAGCAGCCTGGGCTTATAGGAAAGGATCAGAAATTGGCATTCCAGGCTCCAAGGAACCCGCAAGCTGCCTCCTGCTGCCCAAGGCATCTTGACAGGTGTCCAGTATCTGCAGAAGCACAGCCCATCATACCACTGTAGCCTCCGAATCCGTTGTTCATGGAGGCATAGCAGTGGTAGGTGCATGGTGACCAGTATCAGAGCAGGGCAGCGGATGCCTTAAAGCACACTGTGGGTATTCCTAACACGTTTCCATTACAGGGCCTAAACAGCTGTGGGAATGGTCCCCAAACCAACAAGCCCTGGAACATGAAGGTGCTCTTCGACAATAGGGCAGCAGGAACAAGGCAGATCCCAGAATCTAGCATCCAGCCAATGAGTCTTCAGATTCAGCTCCAGCAGGAACACATACAGCACCATACAGAAAACTGAAAAAGACACCCAGGAGTACAGGCCAAGAAAACACTGGGTGGCGATGAGGGTGATGTGCCTGCTTCCTCCCAGGCTTGAACCAGTTTGTCACCTGCCAGTTGATGGCTGTGCAGCTGCCATCACACCTGTCCCACATCAACAATGGGTCAAGAACCGAGATGCTAAGCTGGGTCTGCCAGCTGAGGGCAGGACGAACTACAAAGCACAGGGTTGAGAAAAAAATGATAGCAAAGCTCCTCTTACACTGCCATTATCATCATCACTAAAAACAACAGCGGTGAGCATGCACTAGCCTCTATTTTGCCATTCACTTTCCAGCCCTCTGGCCAATTCCTTGTTCCTTGAAATAGGTACAGTGCCACTGTAGGACCCTGGTACTTACTGCTCCTTCTTCCTAGAAAGCTCCTGCCCTCAGCACTTCCTCCTGCCATTTTCACTCAACTGCCTCAGCTGTTCTACTAAATTATCATTACAAATCCCCCGTCACCATACTCTCTCAGCCTAGACACATGGGAGAGGGCCAAGGCCCTGCCCCAAATGATGTGACAGACTTTGAAGATCCCCCATGGAAGGCCTTACCCTCCCTGGGGAGCAGAATGGGGATAGGATTGGGGGGGGGGTTAGGGGTGTGGGGGATGGGAGGGAGAAGCAACTGGGATTGACATGTAAAAGAATCTTGTTTCTAACTTAAATTTTTAAAAAAGGAGAGGAAAAAATCCCCCTTCACCACCCAGAACTGTAGGGAGACACTGTAACCACGCCTCCTAATGGCTGGCTACAGGTGTGCCTGACCACGTCTGTCAAGGCGTGGTCAAGGTGAGGTCAGGATGACTCGGGAGGGGCTCTAAAGAAACCTCGAGCACATGGGAGCCCCCCTTCTTCTTCTCCTTCCCCTTTGCTCTGGCCTCCCTGCCTTGCTGCCCTAGGCACACTCTGGCTTGTGTTTGGCTGGTGTTTTTCTAATAAAGAATATCTCTATCCCAAGCTCCTTTTATTTCTTAATACAGAACTGTCTCCTTTCACTGCTGTTTTGATAGCATGTGTGACATGGTCATTCTGTGTTTTTTTACTGCATGGTTTCCATCACCAGAAGACATGTGCTGAAAGCCCAGAAAGGCCCAAGTAAGTGCAGAAGAGGAAATGACAAGTAGAACATCCCTTTGGTCACTTCCCCCTCTTGCCATTACACCACTGTCTCTTCAGGACCAGTACCAGACCTGACATTTTCCTTCTTTCCTGCTTCCTTGGGCTCCCCTTTCTCCAGACTTCTTTGGTATTGTCTAGTCTACATGAAAGTTCATACCAGCTACACTCCCACCTCACTGGGCTGCTAAGAGAATTAAATGAGATAATTCACCATCAGAAAGGCAGTATGCCAGTGACCCGGCCCTTCTTACATGCCATGTCCAACAAATCACATCCACTGTAATTGTTTGGGATATATATATATATATATATATATATATATATATATATATATATAATATATCAACTTGTATTTCTGCAGCTACCATGCAAGCAAACCCAGGGCAGAGATCTTATCTTGTATTTTGGAAATCCCCAGAGTTTTTATTACAAAATTTTTTTTCTTGGCACATATTTATTTTATTTTATTTATCTTTCTTTTTTGGTGATGATAATGGTGGTGGTTCTAGAGACTGAACTAGGGCTCTTACTACAGATTTTTAGTAATCGCTTAAAACAAAACAAAAAGTTCACCTTTTAAAGATCCAGTTGAAAGCCCCTAGAAACTCTATTTAAACAGTGATTCCCTCCCTTCCTTGTTCCAAGACTGACCTGGTATGCAAACACAGCAAATCCTTGAAAATAGCATTTATAATAGGAACTGTGCTACAGCACAAATACCAAAGCCAAAATACTATATAAAAGATCAAACAAATATTGACTCAAAGAATTTTCCCCAAGGCAACTGTTATAGTCTTATCTTGAATAGAATGTTTGCACAGTTAATTAAGTATTGCTGTGGACTCAGCAAGATCCCAGGCAGCCCCTGCCAAGCTGAGCCTCATATCCCACCATCTTATCACTGTTTACAGAGCTGCAAAGGAATCCCTCGCCTTCTAGCCCCTCACCTAGCAGTGGGGCTAATGCTGGGTGTGGAGTTCATTGATAAGTAAGTCATACACCTTTTATAGGTGGACCAAAGATAATGGAACTTCAGTACCAGAGATTCCATTTGCCTATCCCACAGCAAATATGCTCTGTCATTACCTCCCAGAAATCCACAGGCTGCATCTGTTACCACCTGTTGACTTCCTGGAAATGTATGAAAGACTAGAAATGTATATACAGTGAGAGCTGTTCCTGGCTGCACTGAACAAACTTTTAAACCCCAAATCCAACTGAGAGCTTACTTCCTGTCACTGCTAACAGTGACACTGCTAACATTGCTTGAAGACAGGAACCTCAAAAACTCACCTCAGCATCTAACCAGTTCTGCATGACAAATGGGCTGACTGCCAGGTAATTCAGTGTCTAAGCTGTGGAGGTCAGCGATGACAGATGGAAGCCAACAAATGTCACTAAGTACTTTTTATCCCCCTCCTTCTATTCACTGAGTGCTTTTGGTGCTCTACATACTAGAATCTGGTGGGGAATAAAAATCTCAACTCTACCCTGCTCCTAAGAAGAGTATATTGGATGTATTCAAGTGTGTGACAGAAAGTAGTCAACAAAACAACTTGTCATTTGACATGGGTAAGTCCAAACAAAAGAGAAGAAATGAGAGAGTTGGGTATGAAACGTGGGAGGCCCACAGGGAAGGACTGATATCACAGATGGCTAGCCATGGACATCCACTGTAGGAAGCCAATATTTGGGCGTGAAGGAAAGGGAACGGTCTTACAGAGAAGTGAGCAAGAGCATTCCAGGCAAAAGAAATGTTTGCAGCAAGGTCCTGCAGCAGACCATGGCCAGCTTGTTGGAACATGAAGGAGGTGGAGCCCAGTGTTCAACATCAGGGATGGAAGAGGAAAGAAGCAAGAAGAACAGAGTAAGGTCACAAAGAGCCTTGCTGCAAGGCATACTCCATTCTACCAGTCATGGAAAGCCACCCATTTACAAATTTTCATTTATTTAAAAACCCTAATGGTAACTTTCCCAGGAATGTACACATCCATACTTCAAAAGAGCAACTGGGGAGGGGGGCATTTGGGGCTAAAAGAAAGTTACACATCAAGTTAACATGTTTGCCTGGGGGTAAATCCTAAACTTCTTTGAATACAAATGCAAACTGTTCATGCTTTGACGAGAAACCTCCAGAGCTGGGAGCAGGTGTGACAAGCAAAGCAGCTATATGCACCCCAGGGAACCACATACCCGGTGATACTACACAAAGACGGTGTTGCATCGTGGAAAAAAAAAAAAAAAAAAAAAAAATAACCTGCAGTCATGGGAGATGGGAGACAGGAATATTGAAATTCACCATATGGGCGTTTTAAAATTGTAACAAGGCCCCAAGATCTTAGTAAACTTCAGAGCCAAGCTGGATCATGCAATATACAGACTATACATCCTCCCCACCCAGCCAGCTTCTCAACATAATAGGACACTATCAGCCAAGATCTGCAGCACAGCCTGGGTTGGGATGGTACCTTAAGATCTGTTATCACCCATCAATTCTACCCAATCCCTATTAACCCAGTTTCATAGTTGGTATAAACAGTTTTCCATTAACAAATGTTCCTAAACAGCTCTAAAGCAGTGACTCCACTTATGTATACATAGTCTGTCACTAAGATGACAGGTGTGGACTGCAGGGCATGGCCTGGAGCTTGTGTAACAGAAAGATTATATTATTAATGACTCATTAGCCACAATTCTTCCCACTGAGCTTGCCCATGGCCACTCCCACTATCTACCCACAAAATGGACTTTTTTTTTTTTTTCTGGGTCTCTTCCTTGCACTCCTGGGAAGCTATCAGGAAATTCAAAGAAGTCACAGAGGCTAAACTGATCTATATAATAACCAACTTGAAGAGAAGAAGTTCCTGATACTTCAGAAAATAGGGAATGAACAGTGAGGATGGGTTTTGAGAAGAAATTACAAAAGCTGTGTGAGGCAAAATAGAGTGGAGAAAATTATCATAGCTATTGCTTAGGATTTTTGGAAATACACTTTGAATCTTTTTTAATGGTCTCTGGAAGACACAATTAGAGTGAATATCTGGAAATGCTTGTTGGCTGCCTGCGTTTCTGAGCTAGGCTTTGAGCAGCTTTACTCTTGAAGCACCTGGAACTGAGCAGTCTGGTCCAGAAGGATACTCTGTGTGCTTCACTTGTCATAACACATTTTGCATTGTCTAGGGTGGTGATGTACTCTACAACAAAACACAGAGAAGACACTGCAGGAAAAACCACAGCCGACCTTTCTCCTCTGTCTCACATATAAAAGCCAGTTAGTCTAAAGAACTTAAAGGCAGCATGTCAATTCCCTCTCAAACTGCCTAAAAAAGGTAGAGACATGGGCAAAATGTCTGCCATGCATTTTTTTCTGCCATGCATTTTCCCAGTATCAACAAATAGCAAAAATCTGTTCTTCACAATGAGGTTTTATGATCATCTAGAATTTTTTGAGCAATTGACCTGAGATTGTCTGAGCATGCACTCATTCCTGCCCTCCAGAGTTCAGCCCAATAGCAAGTTTGAGAGGAGAATGACCAGATCATGCTTCATCCAAAAGCAAATCTTCTATAGCCCAGGAAGTTTCTGGCCAAAAATAATTTATCTAAAAACAAAACATGCCATATCAGTGAGTAGTCAATTAAAATTTTCATTTGCACCAAGATGAAAATGAAGTCATCAATCTAATCATAAAACAGCTATTTCAGACATCAATGATTATGATTACACCAGAACTCTTTTTATACAAAATAAAATAAGATAAATAATGGTCTTTCAGGACAAAGATTGTCTAAAGAGATTTTCTGAAACCAAAGGAAAGAAAGGGCTGTGTCTTATTTAGGGTTTCTATTGCTGTGAAGAGACCATGACCATGGCAATTCTTATAAAGAAAACATTTAATTGGGGTGACTGGCTTACAGTTCAGAGGTTCTGTCCATTATCATCACAACAGGGAGTACAGTGGCATGCAAGCAGACATAGTGCTTGAGTAGTCACTGACAGTCTTACATCTTGGAGGCAACAGGGAGTCGACTGAGACACTGGGTGGTATCCTGAGCATAGGAAACCTCAAAGCCCATCCCCGAAGTGACATATTTCCTCCCACAAGGCCCTACCTACTTCAACAAAGCAACACTTCTCAATAGTGCCACTCTTTTGAGGGGCCAGTTTCTTTCAAACCACCACAAGCTGTGAAATGCTACTATATAACACCCTAATACCTGGCCAGGAGCTGATGGCACAGAGGTGGGTGGATCTCTGTGAGTTTGAATCCAGCCTGGTCTACAAAGGGAGTTCCAGGACAGCCAGGGCTGTTGTAGAGATCTGTCTCAAACAAACAAGAACCCGAAGGCTACATTAGCAAATCTCTGTCTCCAAGTTCCTTATAATTTTCCTATTGCTACATTTCCCTACAGTAACATACAGAGAGCCTACAATGAGGGGGGAGGGGACACACAAAGTTTTTTAAAATTATGCACAGAAATAAAGATGTACTTTTAGAAAACATCTGAGGGTGAATTGCTTTTTTACTTTCCACTTTTATGTGTCCTTAGGGATTTTATAGTGAAAATTTCTCACTTTGTCGTAAAGACAAAGTTGAAATATGCCATTATTATTGAAATGTGACTAGACTACTAAGTTATTAAGGGTCATGGTACACAGATAAGAAGCAGGCTCAGGATGAAGCTTTCCCTGATGACTAGCTATTTTGACCAGTTAAAGAAGTGGTAATTGTACCATAGTAATTCCCAAGCTTAAGTATACTTAAGAACCACCTGGAAAGCACATGAAGACACAGGTGAAGAAATCTGTGAGCCTGCCTTTCTAAGCTCCCAGGTGGCATTGATGCTTCCAATCTACACACTGTATCCCCCCAGAGACAGCTTTGATACAATAAGGAGAAAGTAGAGTCTTCCAGAAAGTACACAAGCACAGAAAGGACAGTCCACTCAAGAGCCCTTCTCAACATCCTAGAGCAGAAGCCCACATCATCTCTCTCTAGTCCTAACAAAGGGGTCAATGGAATCCAGATAACCACGATTCTAGGACAAATGAGCTCATTAGAACATAAGATAGAAGCAGCCTTTGGTTACAACTTGGCAGAGTGCCTCTGCCCTCCCTAAAACTCTCTGAAAGAGTTCCCCAGTACTGTCAAGTGCTACACTGTTTCCTTGGATATTTTCAGATGCCTGTGGACAGATGTTCGCAAATGCCGTACCTGTGTATGAAGTCAAAGGCAAGCATGCACGCCACAGACTGTCCACATGCCAACTAACAGTGGAGTCCCCGACAACACCGAGAGGCAGAGCAGGAAGAAATTGCAGTCAGGTGAGCCCCTGCCCTCCACTCACAACCTCATCCTTCCCAGGCACACTGAGATCCTTCAGGATGAAACAACAGAAACCACAGTGAGAAACTCCATAAAGCCTCTGAAAGTGACTGAAATGCTTTTCAAAATTACTCAGGCCCACACCCAGTAAGTATCATCACCCAGCAAACCCTCCAAAAACCTTGGGGCAAACATAGTGTTCACTTAGCCTAAGGAAGAAGTACAGGGCTGAGAGGCCTCCACATTTTATACAGTGAGGCCTTCAAAGAGACACTAAGTTAATTAACCATTCAGAAGAGTACAGAGAATTCCCACCAGCCACCAGGTCCCCAAACACCACACCTGTCATTTATTCCCAGTGCTGCCATTTCCTGCCTGTGGTGAACTAATTACACACAGTGGGAATTCTGGAGCTGCAGGTTCTAATGTTTACCTGCTGTTAACTTGTTGTGTGACCTCAAAGATAGGTCTCCAGTGCCTTTATTTCCTCTGTTACAAAAACAAGATAAGGGACTGGCATGCTTGACAAAGAGCCCTAGCATAATACTATAGTCACGCTAGCCCAGGCTCCAGGATGGTAATTAATGTGTGTGTGTGTGTGTGTGTGTGTGTGTGTGTGTGTGTGTGTGTGTGTGTGTTGGTTATTTTTTTGTTTTTGTTTTTTACTAAGGCCTTTAAAGATAACGATGACACTTTTTGAAAAGCATGGGACCTCAAATGATATTTCCTCTTTTGCTAAAACAGGTTTCAATGGCAAATGCCTCCTCTAGAACAGTGGATAAAAGCTACTGCCAGGCTTCTTGGTAAATCACTCAGTTTTGTTAAACATCTGTCCACAACCATAGTTCTAATGATAGGCACTGACTACAAAAACAGATGAAGTACTAGAAAACATCTGACCCTGACATCCAGCATTGAAAACTTAGTTTAATACTTAAAACTCCATCAACATAGGGCTGTACTCTCTCACCAATAAAAAAATATGGAAGCATGGAAAACTATGCCATAGAATTGTTAGAGACATGGGCTGTGCCATTCTGTGAGAAAAGCTGGTTACAACACATTCTGAATACAAAACAATCACTGTAATCAGATTCTGTAAATCCACATAGTCATAGAAAATGGTGAGCTAAGTGGTAGCTATTGTATTTCACACCCACCTTCTGAGGACCCCAGCCCTTTGCTTACATATTTCAGTAGGAGACACATCAAAATGGTATGTGTGGGTGGGTGGGTGGGTGTGTGTTACAAACTTAATGTAAATTTCCCCAGTTGCTTGCCTCTTTGGATGTACAAGTTTTAGATTCCAAATATCCAAATATTCTCTTTTTCTCGTGAATGTCTTCTTTGGCTTTAACCCATGAGCAAAGTCATTCCTGCATAGATTCTGCTAATTCTCCCGCAATTTTCTTTGCAATGTTCAACTCTCTGGAACTTATTTGGGTACAGTATGATTGTTGGGGTCTAAGCTGACAAGTTGTTGTGTCTGAATCATTCATTAAATAATTTACTAACTAATAAGATAATTATTCATTATCTTATTTGGAAAACTTTAGTATATTAACCTGAAAATAGTTTGGAAAGTTTAAAAAACCTGTATTGAAACAAATATGAACAATATTTTAAAAGCAATTTCTAAGAAATTATGAACAAATCCAATTATCGTCAAGCCACTTTCAGCAGGAAGTCAGTCACCAAAATAATAATACTGGTCTGAAATCAGTTCACCCACTTACAGAGGGCTGTGAGAATGTAATTGCAGGGTTGGTAAAGTACCTGGTAGCTGAGTCACTGACTACTGTTGGAATTTTCTGCTTATTTCATAGGGCTGGGTTATTACTTCTTGGGTGGTAATGTTATTCTTAGTCTGAAACAACTGGAAATAACACCCATTGGCTTGAAAAAATATAAACAAAAACAGAAAAGTAAAAGACTCCATTTTTTAATTCCGTCAAGATTTGGAACCTTCGTTTCCCTCCATTGATTTTCCTTCCAGATTTATTAGAAATAAGCTCTATAATATTTACTATATAGATTTGTACTTGTTTTCAATTCTCTATTACCATTAAAACATAAGTTTTAACAGGGATTGGAATGTAAAAAATAAATTAATAAAAAATTCAGCAAAAAAATGTAAGTTCTTAGAAGCAAAGGATATGTGCAGTGAGGAGGAGAGAGGGTAAGAGGGAAAGAAAAGGGAAGGAAGCTGGGAGGGTATGTGGGCACAGCTGCCTCCTTTTAGAGGTAGGCCCTCAGGAAGGCCAACTGAAGACCAATTATTTTAGTATTTCATGTACTGTTAATGAATCTTAAGGGAGGGAGGTACACATAGCATTGAAAATTTCCATCTGAAATCCATCTCTCCACTGAGAAACATGGTCCAATTCTTGCCATCAGTTCACACCCTGAAGCACAAGACATGATGATCTTTCTTTTCATTTGCATAGCTATGATTCGTCACTATCCAGCCCTATTTTTTACTCAACAAAATAGCATTGCACCATTAAGATTTCGGCATGCCTATTCTTGCAGCAACTAATTTGAATTGTGCCTTTTAGAAGCAACCACTTTAAGAAAGGGGGAAAAAAAAGTCATCACTTTTGAAATACATACTTGGCTTGGTACTAGAAACTAAACTTTGTGAGTTCATTTTCTTGTTGTCTTTTGTGAGAGGAAGGACAGACTCAATGTTGTCTCAGCCCTGTGGGCCCTGTCTTTGGTTTCCTACCCCAATAAGCAAATTTCATCAATTCTACATTTACAATGCCAACCACATCACCCATTTGCAATCATATACGTGCTGCACTTGTTAGCAAATTCTAGAATACATTCCCTTTTCTTCCTTGAAAAAAAATACTGTTTTATATGTTATTATACTTAATTACTAAGTGTATAGAGATATTGCTTCACTTTTAATCTAATAAGTGATTAAGATTTAAGAAATCTGGCATATAATTGCTTAAAATCTCAGTCCATAAAATAGAACAGCAAATTTACCAGAGCATCTTCCTTCTGTGTACTTCTCTCCTTTCCCTGGAAGAGGGATGTATTTGTTAAGCAATACAAGGAGGCCAGGGTAGACGAGTGAGATTACCTTACATGCTGGCAAAAGAAGCCTCTTTGACACCTCCCATCACTGGTCCACCCCACTCCCAGTCCCTGAGGAGTCTAGGGGAGCTGAGAAGTAGAGTTGCACAGTAGTAAGTGTTACCCAACTGCCTCTCCCTGTTCTCTACCCCAGCATTTGCCTAGGGTTATGAACTGAGGAGTCAGACCAACTTCACAGGAGGCTCCCACTAAGCTAAAAGTCCAGAACAATGCAGTTCCTTCAACTGTCCTGGGAAAAAAAGCATCTAAAAGAATATGTGTAATTTTGTTCATTGTGTGTTGCTGTTACAAAATACTTGAAGCTGAGAAACACAAACAATAGGTTAATTTTGATTATAATTCTGGTGGCTGGAAAGTCCAGATCACACAGTACCAGAATCTGTAAAGGGACTTCTGGCTATGTAGCAACATAGCAGAGAAACAAAAACAAAAGAGTGAAGGAGAGGGAGGGAGGGAGGGGGGAGGAGGGAGGGAGGGAGGGAGGGAGGGAGGGAGGAGGGAGGGGAGGAGGAGGAGAGAGAGGGAGGGAGGGAGGGGGAAGGGGGAAGGGGGAGGAAAGGAACAGAGAAATAAAAGAAACAGAGCAAAAAGAAAAAAGAAATGTCCAGATGCAGAAGAGACCAAGCACAGCATGGTCCTCTCCTATGAAAACTGTCCCAGTCCTACATCCTTCCTTTCCAAAGGCAATGCCACTCATCTTCCACTGGGCTCCACTCCTTAAAGATGCCACCTCTCCTCAATACACAGGGGACAAATCTTCCAGCATGAACTTTTGGTTAACAAACCACACGCAAACCATAGCAACATATAAATACACACTTTATTACTGAATTTAATCACAGTCTTACTCTAGCAGTCCATGTCCACCGCAGTTATGCTCAGGAATCTACTGCAATCCAAACGCCTGCAAGAGTCACAGATGCTCCTGTAGAAACACCCCTGGTCATTCGCTTTGACTGCAGCCCATCATCTAGCCAATTTCATAGGATCTAGAACCAATCACACTAGCATATTTTCCCTAAAACATGCTCTTTCTACTGCAGACTAAGAAACAGGAAAGGACATCTTAGCACATACCTGGGTCACTCTTCCTGATGCTGTGATAGTATCAAAAGCAACCTATGGGACAAACACTTTATTTTGGTTCATAGTTCAAGGGTATGACATCAGTATGGAGAAGTCCTGGCAGTGGGCACTTGAGAAGGCTGGCCACATCACATCTGAGGTTATAAAACAAAGAGCACTGACAGCTCACACTCAGTGATGTTTTTCCTTTTAAAGCAGTCCAGGTCCAAAGTCCAGGAAATGGTGATCACCTACTGCCATGATGTGTCTTCCCAGGTCAGTTAGAGAAACCAAGACAATTTCTCACAGGCCTGGTCAGGGTTTACCAAATCTAGACGATCCCTAGCAAGTACACTCGGGGACTTGTCTTCTAGGTTTATTTTGGATCCTCTGAGGTAGATAAGCAATATCAACCAGTACAGCAAGGCTCAAAGTTCAGTCTTAAGGCATTTGCACAAACTCACCAATTCCACGTCCCCTTTCTCTCTGTCTTTAGAAAACAAACAGGCAAAACCACGCAAACAAGAACCTGCCATGATAAAAAGAAAAAGCGCAAGAAACACACATAAAACCTATATATATAAAAAAAACATGAAGTCTGGAAGCATAATATGCAAGCAAAAGACTAGTAACTAAAAAAAATGCCCAAACAAAGCAATATGAGACAAAAAGAAGTCTATAAAATACTGTTGAGTTCATTCATTGTTGGTCTTAGACTGCTGGACATAAGTTGGACTAATACATCCAGTGAGACTCCATTGGAGAAAATGAATTCTACCTTTAAAATCAGATATAACTGGAGATAGCTTCTTGGTTAGGGATGGGAGCTCATGTCCCCTACCCCCCTCTGTGTTGGGACCCTGTCTGGCTAGAACCTGTGTGGGTCCTGTGCTGTTGCCATAGTCTCTGAGAGTTCACTTGTATGTCAGTCCTGTTGTGTCTGGAGGTGAGGAAGATCTAGGAAGAGTTGGAGGAGGGGAGATCGTGATCATGATATATTGTATAAAAAATTATTTTCAATTTTAAAAAATGAAAGAAAGAAAACCCCCAAAGGAAACCAGACCCTGGGTACTGGCTCACCAGGAGATCACTGACTTTGCCTTTTGGAGAAGTTCCTCTTAAGATTTACAAAGCAGCAGATGCAGGAGCCCATGAGCAGTGCTGGTGGCCCTCATCAGTACCCCTGAGTGCTCCTTCCCTAGCCTTTTGCCAAATGGATTCAGTCACTAACTGCTAGAAAGAGCAGTACTAAAACCCTTGGTTTTAGCTTTTCCCTAGTGGAGGGCTGGGCTATAATAACAAGCCCTTGCAGGTAACAGTATTTGATGAGTGTACTTAGTTATTCCTCATGACAATGGGATTTATTGTTGTTTTTTGTTTTTTGAGACAGGTTTTCTCTGTATAGCTTTGGAACCTTTCCTGGAACTCACTCTGTAGTCCAGGCTGACCTCAAACTCACTGAGATAGCCTGCCTCTGTGCTGGGATTAAAGGCATGAGCCACCACTGTCTGGCTGACCATAGAATTTTTTAAAGATGAGGCTGCACAGACCCAGCAGAATAGGCAGCCTACAAGTGGCAGGCTGTCAGGACAGGATTCAAACATCACCTAAACTCAAAGCCCTTGATCGTAAATTCCATGCTGAACAGCCTAGAAAGCCTCAAAGACCACCCTGCTCACACTCTTTCTGTGGATTTCCACACCCTTGGGATAAAATCCAAATTAACCAGCATATTAGCACAGTAATTAGTATGATATTCAAGACTCTGCATGGCCTGGTTCTATTCATTCCATCCTGTCACCTGCCCCATGACCACCACTGCCTCCTCCGGATCCACCCCTTTCCTGCCCCCTCTCTGTCCTCCCCTTTCCTGTCCCCCCAGCCTCATTCCAAGCATCTGAGCATACAATGTCCCAAACCCTCTGACTCCCTCAAACATTGCTCCTCTCCGTCTGCCCAGATTCCCTCTCTACCATTCTAGGACCATCACCACTCTAGGACATAGGCCTGGTACAAGATCCTTGCAGAGTCTCTGTGCAGGGCTCCAGCTCTCCACTGCTCCTGTCCATTCAGCTCCCTCCTGAGCCCAACTGCCAGCCCCTAGGGACAAGGTCTGGATCTTTGCCCATTCCAGGACCAATGGTTAGCAGAAAGCTTGCTCTCGCCAAGGGCACTCAATAAAAAAACTGGCAAAAATAGGAAGCAGGCAAAGGGGGCAAGAACATGATGGAGAGATAGAGAAATGAGCGTGAATTTCCATTTTTAAATCATCAGCTCTTCATTCCCAATAAGCATTAATTAAACTGCTCAACACCCCTGGGTCTGCAGCTCTGTACTCCTCAATTAAATGGTTCTTTTATGACAGTTTCCCTTGCCAAATCTTCATTTGAAGGCCTCTGTGTTCCTCAGGGTTTCTGGAGGCAGGAGCAAAAGGGCTCTGCATTTTCTTAAAGCAGTGGGGAAAGCGAAGATTCCCCTGAGCATTCACTTCCTGCATTCACTCACAGCAGTGCACACTCTGCCTGCACCCAAAGCACAGGAAAGAAGCTTGTGACAGGGGAAGGACCATTATTAAGTAAAAGAGTCTCAGGGCAAGGAGCAGACAGATGAAAACCTGACAGAGACAAGCACAGACCCACTTAATAGGAGCCAGCAAGCAGCTCACAGGGAGGCCAGGCTCAGAAGCCCATGGGCAGCTGACAGGTGCTAATCACGGCCTTAACCTCAGAGACTGCCATTAAAGGGTCAGGGCTTAGGGCCTGACAGCTGCCATGAAGAGCTGCTGAGGGGAAAAAGTGTGGAATGAGGCTGCCTTCAAATCCTGTGCCCCACCCCCCAGGGTGCCTCCAATCTTACAGCAAAGAGGAAGATTGCCAAGTAAGCATGGGGGGCAGTACTTAGCGTGAAAGTGAGGTAGTGCAAACCCACACACAACCTGGGAGCTTCTCCTTCACTGTGCATGTGTTTCCATCCCTTAAGGTCCTCATTCCTGTGCTACCTGAGAAAACCAGATGGCCCCAGTATCATGGACGTCCCCACACCCCCATGCGGCTGGACAAGATGTCAGTTACAGACAACTGGGTTATGAGAGACAAGAAAGCTACGGTTTCAGGCACCCTGGTATTTATAACCACCCTGCTTAAGCCAAACCTTGCAGGAGCATAAATGAAAGAGAGGAAACTGAGGCTGCTCCCTTTTGAAAGTAACTGCCGGGAACTCCAGTGGTGGCTGCAGGCCCATCTCTGAGACGGCTCAATGGACTCTCCTGAGTTCAGTTAGCGAATCATTCATTCAGTCCAATTTTTGCAGATATGGCAAGTATGGTTCAATGGGACCAGGTATTTTCCCAAGGCCACACAGAGAAGTCAAGAGAATCAAGAGCAAGACTCAAATTATCTGCTAACTCAAATTCTCCTGCCCCAGTAACAGCCCTCCACACCCTGCTCTGCCTTCCTCCCCATGAGCAAATCCCAGAAGAGAGATGGAGCCTAGATTGGGGAACCAGTGACCAAGCGTTGCTGGGCCTTATGAGGTGTTTTCCCACATAAGCACACAGGGACAGCTCTGCTAAAACCACCTGCTATGCCTCTCCTACTAAGACTGACCCTAATAGGGTCAGGTCAGCAGAGGCTCCCATGCCCTGGAAATTTCTCAGACCCCTCTGCACCCCCTTTTCCATTCTCCCACATGTCTAACAGCACTGAATTCAGGGCTGCCCACAATCCTGTCATTCTCCAATTTGTTCAGTGTGTCCCTATGCAGTATTCAGTCTTTATGTCTGGTGTTTAAAGTGCTGCTTGCTCTACCTCTTCATTTTATTTCAGATCAGAAGACTGCAAGGAGAAAGGCCAGTGCTTCATTGCAGGAGTTGGACATGTACAAGGCACAAGTAGTAGTGATTTTCCTGGTCCCCTTTGACAGAACTAGCTGCTACTTGGTTGCAGTAAACAATGTGAGCAGAGAACACTCTGCAGGCTTACCTCACTCCCTCACATAATCAAAAGGAAAAATACACTGCAATAAAAAGAAAAAGGGGAAACTAGAATTCCAGATTTGTTTAAAAGTTAATTAAACCTGAAAGGTTTGTGGAGCTCATTCATTTCTTTTGTAGCCCAGGACCACAAGGTTTCCATTCTGTTGCAGCAGTGGGGCAATAAAAACCTGATGCCGTTTTCATTGCTATAATAAATAGTATATAATAAAGTTAGAACAAAGTATTTCTTTTAAACAGAAAAGTGAAAATGGAAACACATGTACCATAAAATTCTGAATAGGCATTAAAAAGTGTAAAAATTTAAAAATTAAATATTTAATTGCTTCCGCTAATATACTTTCATTCTCATCTGGAAAAATGACTTAACAGTAAGTACACAGGTATGACTTTATATATATATATATATATAATATATATATATATATATATATCCCAGTTAATCCTCTGAATTGACAAGTTTAAAAGAGATGGAGCGTCTTCTCTGCAATGAAAGTTGAACATGCAATTAAACTGAACGGGAAGCCTCCCCAAAGTTTTCTCAGTTGCTCAGCTTGGCAGTTAGATAGAACCCCCTCCCCTTGTCAGTTCCATGTCATAAGCATCTACTGGAAGGACAATGCCTTGCACTCTCCACAGGCTAGCAACCCTAGACGAGTCATATTAAAGATGATCGTAGGGACTGGTGTTAGATTACCCACAGCAGACACAACAAATGGAGCCAGGAGTGGGCTGTGCATGGATTGCTGGCTGCAGAGAATGAAGGTGGGAGTGGGTACACACACACACACACACACACACACCCACACACACACACACACACACACACACACACACCCTCCTGGTGAGCAGGAGAGAGAACAGCAACTGTTGACTAAGGTAAGAGGGTCCTTCTGCAAATTGAAAAAAAAGGCTGCTGTGAATTTTCCAAAATGAATGAAAGCTACAAACCACAAATCCAAGAAGTTTAAAAAAGCTGACCTAGACAACTAGCAAGCATGTGCCTGCATACAGCAGGCTTAAACATACCCCATAGCAGAGTCAAAAACCTGAAAGCCAAAACAAAAAGAAAATCTTAGATGCAAGGATAAAAAAAGTAAATGCTAAATACAAAGGAACGGAGAAGGGAACATAGAAGGAAATCTTGTCAAAAGGCCTGCAAACAAAAAAAGCAGCGAAGAGACATTTTTAAACTACTGCAATGATAAACAGCCTGCCTACTGGGATGTATCCATTTTTAATTGCTAACAGAGATAAGTGAATGTCTAAAACAAGAGGCAGCATAGGCTGCAAGCCCAACCTCGGCTAGTTTTAGTCTGAAAGATTAACAGTGAACAACTGGGTATTTCCTCCCTGTGAAAGAAGCAAAGGAGGGAACTCACTCTACCACACCCAAATGTAGTAGAATTCTTAGCCAGTACAGTGAAGCAAGAAACACATAAAAGACATCTGGATTGGACAAGAAAACTACGTCTATTCACAGAGCATGTGTTTCTCTTTGTAAAAATATAAAATCTGAATGACTCTACCAACAAATCTGGTATAATACACAAGAAGTAATTTTTGCAAGTTCCCTGAATACAAATTCAATATATGAAAATAAACATTTCTATATAGTGACTGAAAACCCTAAAATTAAATATTTAAGGTATAAACATAGCAAAATCTTATGTACAAAACCACTCTTTCTAAAATCTACAAAAAAATCCAATGATAGAAACCAAAGACAAGTTATTGTATATACATATACCATACTTGTAGATTGCAAGACTCAAATATTTTTAAAAAAATGTCAAGCTATTTAAACATCACCTGCAAACCCCAGGGGAACTTTTGTAGATATTGACAAGCTGATCCTACTGGTCACAAAGAAAGACAAAGGAACTAAGAAGTCATGACATTAGTGAAAAAGAGTAACACTAATCAGCTAGACTATCCACTTTAAAAGGTCCTAACAGAAAGTAATCCAGTCAAGACAGGGTAATATTTACACATAGTTAGAACATCAGAACACAACCAAGGGCTCCAGAATCAATGAATCATTAAATTTATGACATATTTTACTTAATATTTAAAATTAGATAGAATAAAATATATTTTAGCCATTACATCTATCTATCTATTTATGTATCTATCTATCTGAAGGTCTAAGACCATCCTGCTGAAGTCAGTTCTCTCCATCTACCATGAGGGTCCCAGGAATCAAGTTCAGGCTGTACAGCATAGCAGCAAGTGCCCTTACACACTGAGCCATCTGGCTGGCCCCCTAGTTGATTTTCTTCTAAATACCCAAGGAAATTCAGTTGGGAAATATTGGTCTTTAAAACAACTTGTGCTAAAATGATGGGGCTTGTGCATGCCCAAAAAGTCTTTGACCCATTTCACACCTTATTCAAAACTTAACTCAAGTTTAATCATAGACCTAAATGCAAAACACAATCGTATGAAATTTATAAAAGAAAACAGGAATATTATTACGACTTTGAACTCATGAGATAAATTTCATATAAATTCTTAGGAAAGGGACTACTTTTCCTATCAAATAATAATGGTTCCTTAAAATACAGAAAAGTTTATAATTGTCTAAATCTTCAAAATTTATTTTTCTCACTATTCAAATAATGAGCCTAAGCATGAACGAATACTTCCTCTTTCTCTACCACCCAAACTAAACAATTCTGGAGCAAAATGATGAAAGGAATGGCCCTGTTTTCCCTTTGCTCATATTTCTTCACTCATTTCTCATCACCTGGTACTGTTTTGCAAGTCACTATAGGAACAAGGAAAGATATAACAAAGAAAGAAGTTCTCTTTAAAACAAAGAAAAAGGCTAGGGTTGTGGAGATGACTCAGAAAAGTTTTGCTGCTAAAGCATGAGGATGTGAGTTCAACTCCAAGATCCACATGAAAAAAAAAAAAAAAAAAAGCCAGGTGCAGTGGTGTGCACTTGTAATCTCAGTGTTGGGAAGGTAGAGACAGGCAGACCCCTGGGGCTTACTGCTTAGCCAAACTAGCAAGTCCCAGGCCAGCAAGTCCCTGCCCCAAACCAACAAGATGCAACTGTGTCTCATAAACATATTGTGGCTCCTGAGACTGTCCTCTGGCACACGAACACACACACACACACACACACACACACACACACACACACACACACATGCATGCATGCACACACAAACACATATACACATTAAAAGAAAAATAAAGTGCTCTAAGTAATTGATATTTAACCAACCTCTTGGTGAACATTTGTCCTTTTCTTACCCCAAGCCATACCTACTCAGGCCACAGTTCTCTGCAGGAAACAAGACATCTAAGATTGTGGCCAGGTGTTCCAGTAAGGATCTTAACATGACTAACTCCCCTCTCATTACCTCACTGCTCAACATCCACAGTGTTAGCTAAAACAACAAGTATGTCTCCTCCCAGAGGACTATAAGCTCCATGGGAATAATGATTTTCTCATTTTTAAGGATTGTGGATTCCCCATATTTTAAACTGTGTGTAGCACACAGTATGTGTTTTGTGGAATGAATACTGCCTGAGGCGTGAATCATAATCACTTCCCCCCACATCTGCACAGTGATCCAAGCAGAGCTAAAAGAGCTGCCCCTCCCCACCTACTTTGTCCAGGGTTAGTGAGCACTCATTCTTCCAGCTCAGGGACTGACTAGGTACTGAGGAGAGAGGATTATGGGAAACTCCATGCGGTGTTCTGCAGCCGAACACCAAATGCCCATTAATATCCACCATGTCCAGTGGTAACAGAGAAATTGGTAGCCTATCACTAGGTGAAAATAGACTACACAAATGACTTCAAAGCAGCACTGAACACCTTCACTAAAGGTCACATACTGAATTCAGAACCTGGATCTACCATTAGCTGCATGCTCACCAAGCCCCGGCCTGTTAGTTTGAAGGCAGGTAACAATGCTGAAACGGAGCCATGGCTTTGAGCAAGGGAGTGCTCTCAGGAGGACTGAGGAGGCCCTGGGCTAGGGTGGATCACTAGGGGAAGACCATAGTCATCCGTGAGATTTCAACCACACATGGCCCCCTTTTGGAACTCCTCCAACAGAGTGAGCCATTATCGCTTACTCAATGACAGTGATACATAGAAAACTGTCACTCATCCTAAGGGGCATGTAAGGAGCTTACAAAGCCTTTTCCGGGTTTCATGTGTGAGTTGTCTGACAAATGGGACCATGACTCTTAATGACACCATAGGGAGTTCAACACAGGGTGCCCCTGTCATTCCTGCTATGCCCACACTCAGCTCCTTCCCTTTCCCCCAGCCACATACTCCACTTTTCCTACTGAACTGAACTAGAGATTTGCAGGAAGCAGGGCCGAGTACCCACCCTTGCCTTGGTGCTCACTTCCGATTGTATTAGACACAGAGCCCAGGCAAGATGAGCCCCACCCCAGCTCAGAAGAATATCTGGCAAAAGCAAACGCAGACCCAGCTCTGATGATAAAGGTTAGTCTAGGGATAGGCTGCCTATTCTAGCTAATGGCACATGACCAATGACAAAAATTGTAAGGAAATCTTAGTTTTCTTATCTAAAAGAAGATGAGGAGTAAGCCTGGTCTTTCCCTCTGCTGTGACTGCTATTACATCAAGGAATCTCTGGTCCCCACGGAGATCAGAGAAAACTTAGAGAAATTTCTAGAAGGCAACACAGAGCTCAAAGCTGTCCCTTCCCTACCCTTAAGCATCTTGAGGGAAACAGTAATGTGACCCAACTAAGGCAACATGCATTAAAGTGTGCCCTGTCAGACACCTTCCCCTGTGACCAGGACAGCACCTCCACAGCTTCTGCCCTGCAGCCCATTCATCTGCAATTGAGAGCTAAGCTACACTTTCCTTGGAAGGACTTCACAATGTCCCTAGCCAGGCAGCCTCCAGCACTGCTATCTGCACACACATCTTTCCTCAGAACATCCACCCTCACTCTTGGCAGAGGCTCTGGCATATGCTGGGCATTGACTACATGAGGAATGATTGAATGAATGAAACAGTGAATGAAATCTGGAAACACAAGCCATGGCCCTGACAGGCTGGCACCTAGGCTGTCCACACTCTGAGCAAGGCCTCCTTGAGGTGCCCTCAAGGAAAAGCCACAGTGCAACATACAATCCTATTTTTGTCCGCCCAGAATTAAAACCACTTTTTGAGAACAGGCCTCCAAATTGCCTACACTTGAGACAGGGTGGTCTATCCCAGTAGCTAAGCTAATCCTCCATGGTGCTGGTGGCACCTGGGTAATACAAGCCTGCTACTGTTATGGAAACCCACTCTGTAGCTGCTGAGATGGCTTGTACTTATTGGGGTCTAGTGCACCAGGAAGGTCTGCTGAAGGATAGAATAATAGGAAGAAATCTCCACATCTATCTCTCTTTCCCTCCCTCTCTCCTCCTTCCTTCTCCTTTACTCCTCTGATTTCCTTCAAAGAGAAGCCTGAAGGTAAGGTGCCAGTGCTATTGACCATTGCATACAAAAGAACATGTCAACCTAGTAGGGAAAGAACTAAGATGCCCGTTGAAGAAAGCACTTGTCCAGGGAGTTCATAGGAGTGACAGTATCTTTCTACTGTAGAAGCTGCAACCCTCAGACTTCATTTGGAGGACCCAGTCAATTCCTATACTTCATAAGGCAACTTTCAAGTCACCAGACCCTAACCGTAAGAAACGAATTCTGACAGTTCACAATGCCAGTAGCAGGATGATTACACCCTTCTACAAAGGTACATGTTCACTGACCCTCTTCATTTTGGCAGCTAGAACAGCCCCACCCTTCTCCCCGCTGCTGCCACTGCCTCCATCAAATAGTCAGAATGGTGTCGGTCCCTCCCATGCACACAGACACTATGACTTTCTGTCTGGGTGTCTTCTATTCAGAAAGATTCAGGGACCTCTGGAGACATGAAGTGTCAATATGTTAACACCTGAGGTACAAACATGGAGAAAAACCCTCAAGCATGCTAGGGCGTCAAATAATTTAAGGCCATCTGATGACTTTTAATGCCTATTTTATCTTTGAGGAAACAGGCTCAGAGAAGTTAAAGAGCTTGCGCAAGGTCACAGGGCTAGTAAGTGAACTGAAATTTAAATACCACTCTGGATTACTCTTCCCACTTCATCACTGGGATCACCAGGCACCGAGAGGTGGCCAGCACCCCTTCACCCCACAACACTCCGGGGCACACAGACCCGTGCGGACTTACTAAGTATGCCCCCTTGGAGTAAGGGCAGCCCGGCCACCCCAGCTTTACCGAAGCCTAGGTAACTAACCAATGTGTTGGTTAGTGATTTAACAGCAAAAGTAAAGCGCCAGGCAGGGGGAGTGAAGGCTCCCGCCGGCGGGATGAAACGCCGCAGAGGTAAGGGCGGGAGCTGGCTCGCACTTGGCCGTGCGGTCGGGCCCCAGCCTCGGCCGTGGTGGCCTCCAGCAGCGGAGTCCCGGGGAGACCCGCGCAACTCCGCCCCGCGCCCGCATGTCCAGATGTGGGCAGCTGCGCTCCCCTGCGGCTCCGAGAGTCCTGGGTTCCGCCGGGCTTAGCGCAGCGCCCGCCGCAGCCACTCGCCCCTCCCAGTCCCGGCTCCGCAGCCCCGCACGCTACCGCCCAGCAGAGCTCGCCCGGCTCACCTACGCGATCGCGGCCCGCGGACTCCCGGCGCCTCGCTCGGCTCCCAGCCTGGGCTCGCGGCATCCGCCCGGGGCTGGCGTTGGCTGGGACCGCGCGGGGCGGGGCACGGCTCCTCCCCACCCGAGCCACCTGGGGCGACCGAGAGGGGCGGGCCGACAGGTGAGAGCCTCCCGCGTGGGAGCGGCACCCGCTTGGGGACGCCGCCTGGATCCTGCGCCCTGTGGCACCGAGCCGAGCGAACGCGAGTAGGTCGCTTAATGCACCCGAGCAGAAGAGCTGTTCCCACCTAGCCTGGCCGGCTGGGAAGAGAGCACAGACCCACACGGAGCAGCTAGACTAGAGAGACACTGCCGCCCTCACAGAGCAGGGTGCGAGTGCCTCAGGGATGGGGACGGTGAGGCCAGGAGTGCAACTTACTTCAGAACTCAGGCCTTTTAAACCTACCCCTCGCACGCCTCACCCACCCCTCAAACGATGTCTCTCCCTCTTTTAAAAGAATATATTGCGTTGTAAATGAGATAATTTCCGATTGCAATGTCCTCCCCAGCTCTGGATAATAAGTCCAACCTTGCTTCTCTTCAGTTGAATCTCCAAAGCCTTGTACAAACTCAGGGCAGCCCAGGGCCTGTTAAAAGCAGAAGAGTTATGGTCCCCAGACCAGGCTGGTTCCAACCTTACTCTGTGTTACCATTTGAAAGCAAGCTTCCCGGCTTGTGGGCCACTCTGTATCACTTTCCCTCCCAACGCTTCCAACCAGACAGTTTGTAGGAGGCCTACACTCTCAGGACACCTGTGTTAGTGCTCTTAACTTAGAAGAGGTCACATGCAGAGGGACTCACAGAAGAAGACCCCCTGTCTGACTTCACCAGTGGGAACCCACCCAGGAGGTAGTCTGAGGACCACCAGACCCGTATCTCCAAAGACAGCACAGTGGTCTGGGACCCTGAGGAGTTTGATGGGGCCTCCCACTAGGAAAACTTGGTGGGGGGCATGATGTGGCCACTACAGAGACCCATGGGCGCTGGGTCTCTGGATCCTGGTTACTGGGTATCCTCTACCAAAGCACTAAGCCAAATCAGACCGAATTAGTAAATCCAGTTTTAATAAACAGCAAAGCAGAGCAGAGCAATGCAAGTCCCGGGTGACCCTTGGGAAGGCAGGAGAGAGAGCATGTGACAGGTGTGGCAACCAAATCTTAGATACCCTGTAGGCGTGGTCTTGAGCATCCCAGGGGGCGGAGCCACCATTTGGAGGGCTTTATGAGGGGTGGGGTTTAGAGAAAGTGAACCGGGCGCTGAGGGGCACCTAACCAATGGCATTACCGTGGTTCCTGAAGAATTCTAAAGGAGTGGGACTTTTTTTTTAAGTTTCCCATTTAACTGACAGATGACCTTAACACGTAAGGTCTGTGCGGTGCAGCTAGTCCCACATTGGCTTCATTTTTGGACTCACAGAGAAATCTACTCCAAGCCTTATAGAGGAAGCACCGGTCAGTTTTAAAGATGCACAGAACCCATCCTTCTTGGAACTATTTTGGAACCCTTCCATGACTGCTTATTAAACTTCCAAAGCAAAAGTTGAAGGTGCTCTGCCTAGGTGCTATCAGGGCCATGTGGACTGCTCCCTACCGCCCCCTGACTACAGGGCCAATGCTGTCAAGGCCTGGGACCCTCCTTCGTCGATGGATCCTACACAAGGAGATAATTAAGATGTGGTTCTACTGGCCAGCCTGGTCACACTAGACGGGCCATCCTGGAGAAAAAAGTTACGGAGGACTCCCCACCTAGGAGTACCTACTCACGCCTGATAGAGGAAGGTATGGAGGCTGGTGTCCCAGGGTGGAGCCAGGCAGGGCCTGCCCTATGGATCTGCCACTTGTGCCAGCAGGTGAGGCTAAACAAAGGAACCGCTCCAGGTCCCACCCAGGAGAAGCAGGCCCAGCCCTCTTTATGTTTTGGTTTCAGTCAGTGGAGCGTGTGGTTTAAGAGCCTCTGTTGTGTGTGATCATGGCTGGGACAGCCTTGTGAGTGATGCCACCCGGAAAGTCTGAAACCTTCCAGAAAACACAGTTCTCCCCTTCCCCTTCCCCTTTCCCTCTTCCATCCTTTTCCCTCTCCCTTCCCCTTCCCTTCCCCTTCCTGCAGCATGTTTCTTTTTTGTTTGGTTAGGATTATATACATACACACATATATAATAATTTTTATTTATTATCAAGGCTTTTATACTTACATATCATGAAACACGATCATATTCACCCATTCCCCCAAACAGTCCCCTCATGACTTCCTATTTTCTGTTCTTTTTTTTTCCTTTTTTCTTTTTGATAACCTGCTAAATCTAATTAGCATTGCCCACATGTGTATGGGTGTGGAGTTACTCACTGGAGCATGGGAAACCTACCAGTGGCCACACATTTTAAAACAAAAGTGTAGTTGTTCTTCTCCAGTTGGTATCAATTGCCAAGAGCTCCTCAGGAGGGACTGGGGCTGAGAGAGCACCTCCCCTACTTATTTTGGCTGAATTAACCTTGTGTAGGATTTGTGCAGGTAACCACAGTTTGTATGAGTTCATGAGTGCAATAGCTATGTCGAGGCCAGAAGTTTGCATTTCATAGCACTCTTCTCCATCATCTTGCTCTTCCATTCTCTTCAATATTCCCTGAGCCAGGGAGGAGGATACTGAGGGAGAGATTCCATTTAGGACTGTGAACTCAAATCGCTCTTAGTCTAAGCAATTTGACCAATTCAGCGTGTTTCTTTAAAAAAAATAAATGATTTAAAATTTTGATTTATGTATGTATTTTATGTGAGTTCTATGTCTGCATGCACACTTGCATGCCGGAAGAGGACATCAGATCCCATTATAGATGGTTGTGAGCCATCATGTGTTTGCTGGGAATTAAATTGGGTCCTCTGGAAGAGTAGCCAGTGCTCTAAACCGTTGAGCCTTCTCTCCAGCCCACATGTTTCCTGACGGGATGTTTATTCTGCTTGGAGAAGATGAAGCCCCAAAACTTGACAACATTTCTGCTAGAAACTCTTTGCTGAAAAGTAGTTTGTGGGATCTGGGGGTTTGGTGCTACTGTGAGGGTGGGTGAAATAAAGCCTGGGAAATGTTTGTGCAGTTCCTTTGCATAAGGCTTAGTAAATGGAGCCCTGGCCAAATTGCCTGGGCTCTGGCTGCCAGTGCAGAGAGCCCACTTGTGTCTATTAGATATTAAGGATCTGGAGAAAAGGACAAAACCACTGAAGGAGGTCTGAAGATTCTAGGATGAACCAGGTAATTTTTGCAAATGGCTGTATTTGAGACTATCCTTCCTGATGCAAAGGGAAAATATCTGGGGCTGAAGAGATGGCTCAGAGGTTAAGAGCATTGGCCCTGAGTTCAGTTCCCGGCAATCATATGGTGGGTCACAACCATCTGTAATGAGATCTGGTGCCCTCTTCTGGTGGGCAGGGATACATGCAGACAGAACACATCAATCAATCAATCAATCAATCAATAAATCTTAAAAAAAAAAAGAAAGAAAGAAAATACTAAAGAGGGACAGAATCTTTTTAAAATGAGCCCCAGGGTACATTTATCTTTTTAATTCATGTATACATTAATATTTCATGTGTACTTTTTTTGATTTTGGTTTTGTTTGAGAGAAAGTCCCTCTAGAATAACCCTAGTTATCCTGAAACGCTCTATGTAGACCAGACTGGCCTAAAACTCAGAGAGACCTGCCTGCCTCTGCCTCCTGAGTACTGGGATGAAAGCACCAACCACACTCTGCTCTTGGTACATTTTTTATTGAAACTGTGTGTAGATATCCAGGCACTGAGAAGCTACTCCATTAATTATAGTTAACATGGGCATAGTACAGAGAAATAGCCAGAAAGACTCAAATCAGAAAGAGCCAAGAATCTAGGATTTAGCTTCCATGGTTCTGGATCAGAGCATTTGAGTTGAAATGAGAAGTTGGGAGATGTAAAACACAACAGTAACCTTTAGTGAGTGGCTACTTTGTACCAGGCACTGTTCTAAATGCTTATAGTCCTAACCCATGACCCCAGAACCTGCAAATGCATTCAGTATTGCAGCGTTCTCTTCCTCTCCATGTCACTCCTTCTCTTCATTATATTTACCATCACTGTTTGAAGAGCTGAAACTATTCAGCCACATGTTCATGTGACAAGTCCATGAAATGTGACACGTGCCACACCCTCAGGATGGGTGAACACCGACCTAGGACTTCAGGGATGGGGCGGAGTCCAGTTAATGTCATGCAATTGCATGATCCCCACCTGGAGAACCACTTGCTTTCCTTGCTGGGTCTGAGCTGAGAATGGGCAGCAGACTCAGCAGGAGTGATTATTAGAGCAACCTTTCCAGGGCTCCTGGGAATGTCAGCTGGAGAGTGATCAAAAAAAGAAAAAAAAATCCAGAATCTTCTCTTACTGATTGTGAAACCCTCCACGTGTACCAAGGACGGCCAAGGATTGCATTTCTCAAGATTTTTTATGTTCGTCGGAGTACTGATGTAGCAAAAAAGTTGAAATAACCTTCCCAAAGTGTTTTGGGCATCCATCTCACGTACTAGGCCAGCATGCAGAATCTTCAAGGTAGCACACTGTAGCTCTGTATCCTTGAGGAGACTTTAAAAAGATGAGGTGGCCCCTCCAGGGGTGAGCAGCAAACCAGCATTGCCATTATCTTTCTGTCTATCTTACTCTTCACAGTCCCACTGGGGACCAGAGTGAATTTGCTTGGCTGGTTAAAGTCCAGCGGCTGAGAACATCTTTGTCTTACTTTACCTGAATTCAGAACAATGAGGAAGCATGGGCTGCCAACTCAGATCTACTCACAGTTCTGGCAACAGGAATATTGAAATGCCTTTTGGTATTCTGTTTGTTGGTTTTTTTATTTTGTTTTTTTGTTTTTTTGTTTGTTTGTTTGTTTGTTTTTTTTTGTTTTTTTTTTTTTTTTGGAGGCATTGGCTGTTAAACCCCAAGGCTCACAGGCACAGTATCCCACTGAGCTGCCTCATTAGCTCCAGGTATCATGCTCCCCAACCCATGAATCTGTTCTTGAGCAACCCAAACACATCATTCCCGTATTGAGTAGGTAGAGGAGACTGTTTTCCATACTAGTATGGGGAAGCATCTGGGTGTAAAAACATTCTATAAGTTACCACTAATATTCCAGCCAGACTCTTCTTCAGGAGCCTTCCCAGCTGGCTCCTTCTATTACAGAGGCCTCCCAGCCACATTTTCTTCCCAGCACTGGAATGTCCCAAATCATTTTACAGAGTGCTGCTGCCTGGTCTGCAATCAGCTCTGAGAAAATGAAAACTCAGTTTTGTCCTGTTTCCCAATTCTGCTGGATACAAGGTAGACTTGTCCATCTTCACTTTCTGTTGCTGTGTTAAATATAATCAAAAGCAACTTGGGAAGGAATGGGTTTATTTCCATTTACAGATCCAAGTAACACTCCATCACTGACGGTCAAGGCAGGAACCTGGGGGCAGGCACTAAAGGAGAGACTATGGAGGAAGGCTGCATACTGACTGCTCTCGTGGCTTGCTCAGTTTGCTTCCTTATACAATCCAGGGTTGGCACCAACCTATACCACCAGTTGCCTGGGCCCTCCCACTTTAATCCTTAAACAAGAAAATGCCCTACAGACCAATCTAATAGAGGCAATTCCTCAATTGAGGTTCCCTCTGCCTAGATAAGTTTAAGTTTGTGTCAAGTTGACCAAAATCCCCAAGCACTGTATTCAAATGTTTGTAGAAAGAATCTCAGAATATGGTGTGATGCTATCAATTATTGAGCCAGGTGTTGAAGCCTTTGATTCACAAAGGGAGAGAGGCAGCTACTAGACTGCTATTCCAAATTGCCTAGAATCACTCTCAGTCCCAAGATCCCTGGCGCATAGTACACACTCAACTAGTGACTGTAGCAAGGCATTTCCACACAGATGTCCATCTTGATGTGACCAGGTGTCACAAAAGCTTCCAGCACTGTGGTGCTCCTGCACTGCAACTGCAGCTTTGACCTCAATGTGCCAAAGGTTGAGGCAGCAGAACTGACCCTGAGGAGAAGCCGTCATTCTGGGCCTGGACTACTCCACTGACCACATGCATGAAGTGAGTAGAGCCATTTGACCTGAGTAAAACTTCATGTTCTACGTGTTCCCTTCCCACCTGCTGCTCTGTTGTCTGTCAGAAGACCCTCAAGTTGCCTATACATATTTGTTGATGTGTTCTTTAAGAGCTTCTCAATTTGTTTGCTCCACATAATTAAATGAGAGCCCCTTGGAAAGGCATTGTTTTTTTCATTTACAATTCTTAGGGGAAATTGGGAGTGGCATTCAGTAATAGCCACCAACCTGAACCTTTGAGATGGATGACTCAAGGATCATAATAGAGGGAACTTGAGTTCTGGTATCAAAAGTGTGATATGGGCAGGTTCTTCTACCTCCTGGTGTGTGGGTTTCCAGAGACAAGGCATACAGAACCAAGTCTGTGAGCACAGTTACCTCATATTTATGCACAGCAGCCCACGGGCACAAGGGCTGATGCTGTATAGTGGGCAACTACTTGTGTCTACGGAGTTGGGAAGGGAGTCCTTGGGTACCTGGTCTTGCTATAAAAAAAAAAATTCAAGATGCTGGCAGAAGTTGAATGTGCTTTGTATGTGACTTAGTTAAATGACTCAGTGTCCCTGGTTCCCTGTGGGGAACTTGCTAAGCCCCTTCAGATATTTTGCTGGGATTTCATCTCCTGGCATTAACTGTGATTACCAAACTTCCCCTTCCATCCATGGGAAACTGCACAGACTTGGCCCAAAATCCAAGGTCAGGTCTCAAAACCTGACAAACTCTCTGGTGTGAAATGCCTCAAGGCATAGCATGGAAACTAGCCTGAAACCTCACTGCAGTTACTTACAGGCCATGGCATGTGCTCCACCCATGTAACATCTTAACTGATGCTTTTCCTCTAGCAGAAAGAGGGTGGAGAGGTGCAATAACTTGTGTGTTCCCACCCCCACTTCCCAACTCATATGCCAAATGTAATCCCAAGGTCATAGTATATGAAGCTAGGGGCTTGTGGGAAGGTGTCTAAGTCACTATTCTATTGCTGTGAAGACACGATGACCATGGCAACTTATATTTTTTAAAAAGCATTTAATTGGGGTTTGCTTACAGTTCAGAGGTTTAGCCCATTGCTATCATAGTAGGGAGCATCGTGACAAGCAGGCAGACATGGTGCTGGAGAAGTAATTGGGAGTTCTCCATCCTGATCCTTAGGCAGAGAGCACGAGGTGGGGTGGGGGAGAAGAGACTCTGGGCTTTTAAAACTTCAAATGCCACCCCCAGTGACACATTTCTTCCAAAGAGACCACACCTCCTAATCCTTTCAAATAGTGCCACTCTCTGGTGACCAAGCACTCAAATATATGAGCCTTAGGGGACCATTCTCATTCAAACCACCACAGAAGGTAACTAACTCACTAGAATGGAGCCCTCATGAATGGGGTTAGTGCTTTTATGAAAGGATCTTCAGAGAGCCTCTTGTTCTGTGATGTTAGGACCAGAGAAGTCAAAAGTATGCACCTTGGAGGTCTTCATCAGAACCCATCCACACCTGCATCCTGATGATGGACACCCAGCCTCCAGAATGGTGAGTAGATGCACTGTTTATATGTCACTCAGTCTATGGCACTTCATCACAGCACACACACACACACACACACACACACACACACACACACACACACAGCTGACTAGAAAAGAATAAGGAAGCCTTTAGACGGAGGACAAGAGATTTTATTTCATTCCGAGAGTGGGAGCCAGTGTTTCCCAAGGCCCCCTCCATAGTCTGGTCTTCTCCTAAGTGTTGGAGGAGATACATAGAAGGCAATAGCTGGAGGTCACAGTGAAATGTCTTCTCCTAGAATGGCTGTGATAATAGCACTCACTTCTATTTAAGCATTACAAGATACTCTCCTATAGATTCCCATTTGACTCCTACAACACAAAGAAATATAGGGGCGGTAGTGAGCTAAATCTTAGTCGTGTGGGTGCGTACATGAGGTCATTGAGTCTGCCAGGTTAAACACTTGATTATGATCCTGTAGCTGGCCAAACAGAAACTCAGAGTTGGCTCCAGGGTCAAGCCCATCTTCCTTTCTGTTGTGGAATAACTGTAAAATCTCTGCCCAATAATCTATACTCTGGGAGTATCTTGTATCTACAAGGACACTAGAGCCAAGAGCCAGGGCTGGCTGAAGGAGTTAGCATTCTGTCAGCCAGACACTATCTGGAGCCAGTCTGCCCTGGCCAGCCCTTGGCAGCTCATCAGAAAAGTCCTCATAGGACAGGCACAGGTAATGAGAGTCTGTGGCTAAGTGGGTAACTTGTAAGGGAACCCCACTTTGTTTCTACCCCTTTCTATAGTTGGACTTGCGTGTACATGTGTGGTATGATTGGCATGTTTGCTTTTTCTAAAACCTAAGCTCTAAAATGAAATCCAATTAATCATTATGACAGGCCAGGGGGTGGAGCAGCAGCTTTCAGCAGGGGATGCAGGGGCTGTCCCTAGAAGGCCTCCCATATCCATGGGGACAGGGAACCACTGTCCAGCACCACTAGACCTTCTTCGGGAGCCTGTTGAGGGAGGGCAAGAGTGTGCTGATCCCTCTGACTTAGACAAAGATCTCTGTTTTATACCTTAAATGCAAAGATTATTGTCTTGAAAAGAAAACCTTATGCATAGTTATTTTTTACAAACACACAGTTGGCAAGTTGTGACAATGATTGATGCACTTCTAAGTATATCAGGTATTAACAGGATTCTGCCAGGGACAAGGGTGCTGCTGGAGTGTAGCCTTTCTTTACAAGCCCAGAGCTCAGTGTCCTCAGACACCCTTGCACCCCCTCCTTACTAGTTCAAGTCTTTCCTTGACTGGTTGAAGTGATTCAAATGATGAGGTTGTCTTCAACTCCTGTGAAAATTTACTCAAGTATACACTGACTTTGTACACATTCTTAATAATAATAAAAAGGGCCCCCGAGGCTGGTTGTTGGTTATTTATCTACCTGTGAAGCACCCACATACACAATCACTGTTTTGAGGGGCAGTTTTATTAGCTGTTGAACATATAAGCCTTGGAACTAGATTTTAAATTCTGGCTGCTCCTCTTGCCAGCTGTGAGAACTTGGACAAGCTACTTAACCTCTCTGTGCCCTTTCCTCACCTGTGAAAAGAAGATAGCAGGGCCTACCTCATGGGGTTATTAGAAGGATTAGATGGATTAATACATGTAAAGCACTTAAAATAGTGTCTGGCACACAGCCAGAAAACACTTGGGAATTAATTGACTGCTTACTGTGGCTTTCTGGGTATTTTAAGTTCTTGATGCTGTCACATGTCATCCAAAACAAGTTTGTAGATTTCCCTAATTTACACATTCTATAGCAATGGCATTTTGCTATGTATAAATCTTAAGAGCTGTATTGTGACCCTTTTTCAGTTCCATCAAGGATATGGTGAGGGTCTGGAAGGTGCTCCATTATCTGGGACTCAAAACTAAAACCAAACCACACCTTTCACAAGGAAAGTAGACCAAAAGCAGAATTCCAGCCTTCGTCACTGCAGGCACAGTAAAGAGAGACCTCCAATAGTGGTTACTGACATTTTTAAAAAGTGATTCTGAGCCCAATTAATCACAGAGAAATCGGTGTTTTCTTTGCAAATTGGACAGAGAATCATCCAACGCTGAGGAGAGAGTGTCAACCCCACTGCTCAAGAGGCCTCTTGTCAGGGACTGCACGTTGTCATCTCAGGTGTCAGAGAAATGCCTCCTACTTCTACTTAGTGTATTTTGTACCTTAGACAAATTACAAGACATGGCTGTCACAATGTCAGAACTATGCCTGCCACACGCACGTCACCAGTGACTGCTTTGGCAGATACTTCTTTGGTTCACTCTGTCCTGAGGATACTTCAGCTCAGAGGTTCTGGGAAAAGCTCAGCACCAGGGACAGGAGACCTGGAGAAAGAGCTCCTCGCAGGAGCTGCCATGGTAGTCCCACTGCAGAGAAAGCCGCATTCCTGATCACCTTGCTGACACTGAAACGTGCTTTGGGACTGTTTCTTTCTGAGGACTGCTTCCCATCTTAAACAGGGGTGGAGTTAAGCACATAAGTCACCCCACAATGTCCTATCTAGATAGTGCCTCTTCTGAGTTATGTGGAGAATAGCTTCTAGACAGATGGATGGATGTCGTAAAAGCACACCACGTGCGGTGCCCACATTACCCTTCTTAACCATTCATTTACCATTCATCTTTTCCATTTAAAAATCCTTTAAATCATTTTATTATTTTGTATGGCTGTTTTTCTTGCATGTATTATGTGTACCATGTGCATGCAGTGCCTTCAGAGGCCACAGGAAGGCATCAGATCTCCCGGGACTGGAGTTACAGGGGGTTGTGAGCCGCCATGCCTGCTGGGAATTGAACCTAGGTTCTCTAGAAGAGGAGCTAGTGCTCTTAACACCGACCCTTCACTCCATCCCCATCTTTCCCACTTTTAATTAAGCAAAGAGGTTTGCTGCCTGGCTCCCATGCACAAGTAACAACAAAACCTCAAGACCAACGACACTTTACATGTGCAGGTCCATGTGTAGTCACATGACCCCAGCGACTGGAGGCAGCGAGGGTTTCTTGCTTTAAAAACCTTGTTGAGAAAACCATCCTGTGGCCTGCCATTGGTTTTTCTCCAAAGGCCTCACACTCCAGTGTCTTCTCATGAGAGTTCAGAGTTGTACCTTAAAACTAAAAACCAGCACAAAACAAGAATGCACATGGCTCAATTATCCTCAGAAACCACCAGGAGAAGGCATTCAGCACAAACAGAACTCTGGTTCCTCAGATGAAATTTACCACTGCCCTATGCATGCCATGAGAACAGGTGTCTTTCTCAGGCAGGAAGAAACTCAGACCTTCACCTGCTGGTCTACTGAGCTTTAGTTTGATTTTGCCTTTACATAGTGGATGTTACCATTTGAATCTTTTTTTTTTTTTTTAATGTGCATTGGTGTTCTGCCATAGGTGTCAGGTTCCCTGGAACTGGAATTACAGACAGCAGTGAACTGCCATGTGGGTGCTGGGTATTGAACCAGGGTCCTCTGGAAGAGCAGGCAGCACTCTTAACTGAGCCATCTCTCCAGCACACCATGTGAATCTTAAATGTCTCCTAGGAGTCTCTTATTTTGAGTCCTTGATCTCCAGCTTGTAATGTCATTTGGAAGGCTGTGGAGCCTAGCTGGCTGAAGCAGCTCACTAGGAATGCTTGAGGGTTATACTTGCCTGGGGTTCCAGTCTCCTTTTTCTCCTTCCTGGTAACCACGATGTTGGCAGGGTACTCCCACTGTCATGGCTAAGCCTCTCAGCATGCTCTTCCCCACTATGGTGGAGAAACTCTGAAACCATGAACCAAAATAAACCCTGCCACCATTAATTTTGCCATGCTGATGAGGAAAGACACTAAAAATCCATAGCTATTTTTTTCAGAGATAAAGGTAAATTATTGTTATTATTACTTCAGCTTTACTCTGAAAGCACATTTAAATAGATACCAAGCCAAGAAGGGGGAGGGGAGGGGCGGGAGCACAAAGCTGACTTAGATGTTGCTATGGCTGTTCCTTTGAAATGAACTTCTTTAAAAAGATGGGTCATTCCAACACACACTTCCTGACTTCAAGTCAGATGCCCCACTGAGGCTCAAATAAAGACACCAGGCCAGTCAAAGTTTAACTCAGTTTTATTGTCCAATTTTGAGTATTTTCAAATTATACAACATGCAGTCTGCCAGAGTATCCATACATCTTCATTTAGAACCTAGGAGATAACCAGAGTTTTCCAAGGGCCAGGGAGGGTTACTTCCAGATCTTTGGGGACATTTCCATCTCACAGGATAGCTATTTAATACACACTGCCACTCTCCCCATCAAACCACAGAAACAAGTTTGTCCACAATTTTTCTTAATGAAATCTACTGTACAGGACATAAAGCCCAGAGAACACACATCTGCAGTACACATGACACTTTACAAACTAGACAGATAGAATTCTACAGAAAGCCCTATTCCCCTTGAAGCTGCACACATGGCAAGTGTTTAAAATTGATACACAATTTTCAGTAACTAAGCAGACTTCATAAAATGGTGCCTCCTTTGGCAGTTATCTGGTCCTTACTCAATATTCATTTTAGAACTTAAAATTACATTATGAAGCAGTTTTAAACAGTGGTGGTTGTTTAGCTTGCTCAAGATAGTCAGAATGAGACAATGAAGTGAAACCTGCCCGATGACAAACTTCTGCTAATGACTAGAT
Source organism: Cricetulus griseus (assembly GCF_003668045.3). Classification (NCBI taxonomy): domain Eukaryota; kingdom Metazoa; phylum Chordata; class Mammalia; order Rodentia; family Cricetidae; genus Cricetulus; species Cricetulus griseus. The sequence continues at coordinate 124,529,784 of NC_048599.1, forward strand.
TTCCCAATGCCATTTACCTAGAGTCCCAGTGGCACCTGCCCTTCAAAGGAAGGTACTGTTGAAGCCTTAGCTATTCTTCTAAGAGAATGAGCTGATTAAAACAACCCAACCCCTTCAAGCTCTGGTGAAGCCCTGGTCTCATCCTGAGACTGAAAAATCACTTCTCTACATGAACTCAAAGGCTTCAAGGAATCACTGGATCTACATTCTAGATAACCATTTTTATCCCTTCATTTATTCCAACATTTCTACAAATTCTCATTTTCTTCCCCATCCAATTCTATACTCTTTAACACCTCTAACATTATACTACCTGCCGTTCAATAAAGCAAACTACTCCTCCTTCGAAGAGATGATATGGACATACAGAATTCTCTAAGAACAGACCCAAATGCAGCTGTTGGTGTAAATCTCAATGGTAACTGCATTCACTATCAACACCCTGTGGTCCTGCAGGTGGATGTTACTTGTATATGCCACTGGCTGTTCTCAGACAGCACCTCAGAGTAAACTTTCAAGAAACAGGCATGAAATAGTAAATTATTTAGAGCAGAGTACACATTGACATACACACCAGTAACATGCAGCATACCAAAAATGTAACCATTCACTTGGCTGCTCAGAAGTGGGTTTTTTACATTTAGAGAATAGGACGTAATAGTCTTTCAACAATGAAACTTTTATAAACATGGCCTTTTTAAAACATGACCCTAGAGTCTACTGTCCTGATAAAAGAATTAATAGTCAAAGTGAGATTAAGGGACCCGCTTGAATAAACTATATAATCAGTTCCAATGATGTGCCTAGCTTTTAGTCACAGTGTGAGAAAATTAGATTAGAGGTCTTATAAAGACTGGTGCTAGATGAACTGACTGGCTGATCAGCAACTAGCAGAATTATCTCTAAAAGACATCAAAGCCAACTTTCTCTGTGAATAAAAGTACAGTGAATTTTGTAAGGCCCTTGTAGAGATCAAGTAAAGGGAACTACAAATGAACCCTGCCTTTTGAAACTTGAAAGTGCTCCACAATTCTTCAGAAGTAGAAAACAGAAACCTAGGGGGAAACTGCTTTAGAAAGAATCTAAAATAATCCATTTTCTAATGGATATTAATGAAAGCCAAGAATTCACCATTACTGCATTACTGTGCCCAATTTCTAAACACAAAAGTTGTACAGTTGTATAAAAGACAGCAGGTCCTATAGAAGTGTTCGATTGGCAGTCCTCTTACAGGCCAACATTTCAGCTTCCAAAGCCAGAGGCAAACATAGACAACATGCTTCTAATCTGGCATCAGCTAGTGCCTGATAAGGCTTGCAAACTTGCAAACTCCAGACCACAGCCAAGCAGTTATGTTAAGCAGTGGCAACAAAATTAAACCAAGTGAACACAGTTAGACAAACACCAAATCATCTTTGTGAAATAAATACTTCAATAGAAGTAGTCTTCTTTTCATGCCTAGTTAAAAACAAAAAAATGTGTATTAAAGGGCAACATCTAACAAATAAATTAAGTCAAAGCAGTGCTGCTTTGTTAGGGAAAGTAATGAATCTGGAGGTAATGTACATAACCCTTGACATTTTACACACGCATGTGCATGAGTACAAACATTAACTACATTAACTTTTCTATCCCCACCCTCACAGCCATGAGAAAGACCAACACTCCTCCTCCCCCGGGCATAGACTTTACTTCAGTGGTGCCAGCTGGAAAAGAGGGTGCGAGCTCACACTTCTTGGGCACATAAGATGCCAGGATGGGTGATTTCTCTGAGATAGGAGGAGATGTTACTAACTAACCCTCAAATTAATAAAAACTAATAGCAGCACATAGTATCGACTTATTTAAACCTGTCAGTTTCCCTTGAAAATCTACCACTTGGCAATTGATTCTTTTAGTAAGCCCAGCCGGAAGTAAAATGAATCACTTAGATTCATGGATTTAAATAAAATAATAATTAAATGTTAAAAAAATCCAGTTATACTGATTTTTCTATCCTCTAACTGTGCCTAGAAGAAGAAAAAACCCATTTGGTGCCAAAGAAATAATTCAAATCAGCGGTTTGGGTTACGATGAAAATGAATTCACAGACAGGCCCAAATCTTGTCAATTCCCTCTCATCAAAAGGGAATTCTTTTCCAACTACTGGAATGATGCTGGATTCCTTTAGGAACATCTTCCTCAAGTGCTTGATGGCTCACTAGAGAGAGAGGCCATCCCAGTCCAGGTTCCAGGGGACTGGGAGGAGGCGGTGTGAAGGGGGAGATCCCCATCTCCATCAATTCAATTCTGCAGCATTTCCAACACTTCCAGAGAAATGATGTTCAAACAATTGGGCTGGCAGAGACTAGTCACTGCAGGTTCACCAGCGAGCAGCTCGGAGGTGAATTGTCTGACTCTTCACATTTTCATAGATGCGTCTGAATGAGCGAATCCTACACTGCTACTGTCAAACTGTTTTTCTGCCTTGAAGAAATCTGCTTTCATTTTACCAGGTGCCATACTAAAAACGTATATTTTATAGATCCAAAGACATGACCAGGATATTTAAAATGCTCTCTGGGGTTGGTTTTGGAAAAGTGTTCAGAATGAAAATTTTGAACCCTATAGCAGCACTTTTTTTTTTTTTGATCCCTAAAAATATAAAGTAATGTGTTTATTTTACAGGAAACCAGACAGTCGAGGCAGAGCATGGTCACTGATTCCACAGCACTTGGTTGTCCCCTCAAAGATGGCACAGCAGGGTGTTCCATTCCAATGGGTCAGTGAACTGCAGGGACCTCCAGAGACCACGCAACCCTGGAGGCCGTGAAGTGGGAACAGTTCCAAGCAGAAAGTGGGTATTTTGTAACCACCTCCTTCCAGTTCTTAGGAAAAGAATCCAAGCACATATCTGTACACACAAATTCTACACAGCTCAAACACCTGAATCTGGTGTACTACAGACGGCTGGGCAAGCAAGTGTAAAAAGAAATGGAAATTGTATAGGAGGAGGAATAAAGGAACTGGTGACTAATATAGTCCTTTTCATGCTACATGGAGTCAAATCTGTTGAAAAAGAATGAGAGAGAGAACACAGGAGTTAGGGATCGGCAGAGATTCATTCCTCAGCCCCTCTGTTCCAGTCTAGATGCGTAAAGCAGAGGCAATCCAATACAAATATGGTGTGAGCCACTTAATCTATTTCTTCCAGTGTCTGCATTAAAAAGTTAAAATGAAAGGAAATATTAATCTTAATAATCTACTTCTGTAGTCTAGTATTAAAATATTGCTTCAATGTGTACATGTGGGGCTATGTTTCACTACAGTATTGCCATTGAGGGATTTCAACATACTCTACCCTATGCTGAAAGGGTTTGCAGTCTGGTGTCTATTCTTCATTCCCAGTGCTTCTCAGTAGGGACTTGGCTCACATAATGGATGATATAGCTTCCTACGTCCTGGAGTTAAGTATTTTTGTTCCAACACAATCAGTCTATATTCTCTTCCTAGAGTCAGTAAGTCCTGAGTCTGCGTGCAATCAGAGTAGCACAGGGCACTTCCTGCCCTAAAGGACAATCAGACAACATCACTTGCTAATAACCAGGCCAGGCATCACCAGGCAGGCAGGCCAGGCGGGTCCTGAACCAGGCAATCCACAAAGAGGGGCCTGATCTTCAAGTGTATTTCACTGCAATGGAGTTGTAAAAGTTTCAGTACAACACCCCCTTCGAGTTCACTCTGCCTCTCACTGAAGGTCTGTCCATCTGATCCTGGGCAGGTCCCCAGGATGGGAGTTGTAGACCAACCTCTACTGGAAGCCAGTCCTGAGTGGTCTGCCTCTAACTGTAGTAAGCTCAGCACTTAGAACATATCAAAAGAATCAATTCCTGCCAGCATCATAGGGGCCTGGCCTATCTGTAATCTGGCCTGTGGATTTCCTGCAGAGCTCCTGGTACCCTAGGAAGGAAGAGGTAGAGGACATGATGGGCAGGTACAGCCTCATCCTTATGAAACCAAAGAAAGTAGAACAACAGGAAATATGTCAGACCCAAAGAAAACTTCATCTGCTCTCCTGAGTTTAAACAAGCCTCCATAGCCCAGCACACCACACTTCCTGTTTATCTCTAGCCTTCAGTCCAAATTGACACCCACCTGCAGTGACTCTCGGTCCTGCCATGATACTTTTGCTATGTTTGTTTCTCTTCAACCTCCTCACTTATAGTACTGTAAGCAGCATCACATATTTTGAATAAACAAACATAACACAAATTGTGTACGAGCACACAAAAAAGAAGAGGAACATGCAACAAAAGAGAAACTGGCAGGAGAAAGGACACTTCATACTTTTTAAGAATGCCCATTCCTCCTGGACCCCACAGTCAATATGCAGGAATCTCATTCCATGCCACTCCCCTCACTTACAATCCTGCCCGATGAAAAGGAACTTTAACAACCTTTGATGATAATCTTGTAATTTCTAGAAGCTACAGAAAGAAAGACTAAATGTCTGTAGGAAGGACACATTTCACATTCGGTTTTTCTTGAGAGAATCTATACTTCCTGCTGAGGGCAGAATGCAGTTGTCATTTACAATCCACTTTGAGCTGAAAACCAACAGGAAGGCTTTTTGAAAAGCAGCCCTAAGATTGTACTTCACCTAAGAGTTCATTCTTCCAAACATATCAGAGCCCTGGGCAAAGGAGACTGGTCTTCCTGTGTGCCCAGAGGCAGGGAGGTGCTGGGTACATACCTTACATTGTGAGGATAGGGACTGACACAATGACTGCAGGCAACCCTTGTTGACACAGGAAGTATTCAGCACACAAATGCCTCAAAAACTCCAGTAGACCATGAAGTGACAAGATTTCCACAAGAAAGATGGCATGCCACACCCCCACCCCCACTCCCCTGAAGTACAAGATCCAGCACGTTTGACCTAACAGCTTGAACAAAATGGGGGGTGTGGGCAAAAGGGAGGCCCAAGCTACTTAGTTTAGTCACCTCAAGGGCAGTGAGAAAGAGGTGGGTTGTGACAGGCTGCTGAATGAAAAAGCAGAAGCCGAAACAGGGTCCTTTCTCCACCTCAATGAAGTGTCTCCATTCACTCAAATTCTCAGAGCATTCTGGGTCAGCTAGAGTATCTCCATCCATCCCCCCAGTCCCTTAGATGAATGCACCACAGAAAATGGAAGTAAACGCTGAAGGTAAATTATTTTGCTCCACAAGAAAAGCATGTCTGCCTGTTCTCATCTTAACACCCACTCCCATTGACCGTCTCTCCAGTGCTGTGAAGGCGAGTTGCTCACTCACCTAACAGTTGCAAGGAACCAGACCAAGAGACCAGGCAGTGTGCTAACCTGAGGCTCTGCCAAGCTGAGGCCAGCAGCTCAGAGTGGGGACGTGTGACCAGATTTAGAAGGAAATAGAATCACCTTCTAAATCTGAGAAAGCCAAAGGAGCTAATTATATATATATAAGGGTTTTGCAAGACGTATTTCAATTCCAACCCTCGACTTTGGCTTTTGAAATTGCCTGCAGTAGATTTAAGCTTAATCCAAACAGTACATAGTTTTATCTTTCCCTTTGCCTTTCTATAGTTCAATCCCCATTTATAAGAATTACCAGTTAGTTTGCTTATCACTGTGGTACAATCTGCAGCAGAGGGGGAAGAAATAGTTCCGCATTTATAACAGGAGAAATGCATAACCCAGACTACTGAAGCAAGTTCTTCCTGGTGCCACCAAGTCTCCCTCTGTGCTCTAGGTGGTAGTTTCCAAGCCACCATCACCACCCACTGCAGGTACGTCTGTCCTAGTCTTTGCAGATGCACTTTTTTTCTTTAGACCCCAGCCTCATAACTGGTGTAAGATTAGTGGGTATTGTGAAGGTCAAAGTTTTGCTAAGTTCTTCTCTGGGTTTCTTTTTTTAATTTCTTCCTTATGGTCTTATCAGATCCCCATACAAGGGCTTTGAACTCTCCCTGCATCACTGTGCAAAAGCCAAGAATCTCTCTGAAATGGCAAGCATGGGTGCTTCCTTCACATACTCCAGCCAAGGCCATACAGAGAAACAGAGAAGGCGGCAGCAGCTTGGAGAAGTAGCCACCATCTATTACAGTGGACATCAAAGAGGTCTGCAAAGTGCAAAGCAATGCCAATGAACTAAGGGTTTTGAAAAAACAATCTTTCCCTAACATGTCATGCATGCCTGTAGTCATTCATATGTACATAACCATATACAGGCACACAAATACATACACACAGTTAAATGAAAATAAACTGTTTAAAAAGTGTTCAGTGGTTAAGAACCATATTGCTCTTGCAGAGGACCAGAGTTCAGTTCCCAGCACCCTCCTGTAACTCCAGCTCCAAGGGATCTGACACCTTCTTCTGGCCTCTAGAGGCATTTGTTCTCATGTGTACACACACACACACACAATTTAAAATAAAATTTCTTTTTAAGTCACTTATGGTAACTTATTTAAATGAACCATTCACTTAATGTTTTAGTTTTTATATGATACATACAACAAATAAATGCTGAAGCCCTCTGCTGCCACTGATCCTCTTTAAGGGTACAAAGTGTCCTAAGGCCAAACTTTAAGAACGGGAACAGAGAAGCTCCGAGTCCCTGGTCTAAGGCCCATTTTGGCCTTCTCTCTGGAACACAGAATAAGGAGCCCTGGACAGCTGGTGTGGATATGCACAGAAACAGGCACAGGGCTGCTTCTGCTAACGAACCCTGACTCCTCCCTCAGGCCCACGAGTCGACTGAAAGTGGGATGAAACATGGTGGTCTTTTGTGCCTTCCTGCTTTGGCTCCTCAACTTACCACTTTAGTTCGCCCCCTTAGCCGCTCAGAGAGCTTGGACTAATGTAGCTCATGTCCTTTCGAGGCTAGAGACACAGCAATGTCATTGTCCTAACCTGCAGCCACTGTGAGTTTCAGGAGAACCCTTATGACAACTCTCTTACCCTTTAACTCCCAACCCTGCACCCCTGTACCCCACAGCCCCTACTCGTGCATGAAGGCAATTATCCATGAGGGTCAGGCCGTAGTCTGAAATAGAACCATCTCTTGAGAACCACCAGCCCCCAGCAATAGGGGCTTCTGTATACCCCCATAAACAAGAACTGAGACAATGATAAACAGACCACATTTGACCAGTACTGTCCAACCATGCATACACCTCTTGCCCCCTGTCCCATTCTCCCTGTAGATAAATGTAAAGCTAACATCAAGCGCCTTGAGACGGGCTCAGGAGACCTTACTTGTCCCTTTTCCTGATGTGGCCACAATGAACAAGTCTGCCTCTGACTTTTGCCATCTGCCTGGCATGTGGGAAGGTGGTCCAGCCTCAGTTCCGGGTCCTGTGGAACCTGTACCTTTACTCTCGTTATGAGACTTGTAAATGCCTGGTCTGTGCCCACAGACCCTAAGCCCTAGGTGCACACTGACACAGTTGATCATCAAAGGACCCTGTAAGTAGGTGCTGGCCACATGCAGGCACAAAGACAAAGTGACTTGGCCAGAGGGTGAGAGCTGGACTCAGACCAAAATGCTCCAGCACCACTTTGGAGCCCAGTCACTGTTTCTGCCTGTAGTGGGCTCCTCAAATGAATGAGCTTTGTGGTCATGTGGTAGCTTGATGTAACTGGACCCAGAATCTCATAGGGAGTGGCACTAATAGGAGGCATAGCTTTGTTGGAGTGGGTATGGCCTTGTTGGAGGAAGTGTGTCACTGTGGTGGTAGGCTTTGAGGTTTCCTATGCTCAGGCTACTGCCCAGTGTCTCAGTTGAGCTCCTCTGACCTTCAATACGTAGGAGTCTCAGCTACTCCTCCAGCACCTTGTCTGCCTGCATGCCATCATGCTCCCCAACATGATGATAATGGACTGAGCTGAACCTCTAAAATTGTAAGTGAGCCGTGCCAATTAAATGTTTTCCTTTATAAGAGTTGCTGTGGTCATGGTGTCTCTTCACAGCAATAGAAACCCCAACTAAGACAGATCATCTAGTCACCAACAGCTAGAAGAGCAATATGAACAGTCTAGATGTTTACAGGGGGCTGCACCTGTCTGGAGGATGCTTACATGCTGCCAGCAAGACAATTTCAGTTCTCAATTTCAGGAGCTAAGCTGACAGCCACATCTGGTCCACCCTCCTTGTGCAGTGTGACCCCATTTGTGCTGAGCACAGCAAGCTGTGTGAACATCTTAGGGTTACACAAGATAATCTACTTGTGATTAGGTGTCACATCCAAGAAAGGGTGACAATGAAGGGACACCTTAACAATGGGGCAATACAAATGGGATTTGCATGATTATGATAAAAGGTTACAGATGAAAAAGACAGGAGAAAGTCAGGGACGCAAATGAGCAGAGTGAATGCATGTCCTCTTGGGAAACTCAACCAGTAGCCAAAGGCCTAAAAGGAAAGGTCTTGGTGTAGAAGTAGCCAAATGCTTAGTGAGGAAACTCTATTCTGCCTGGATGGGGGAGGGAGAGGCTGGAGGGGTGGTTCTGAGGACACTGGAGCTTTGAGGAAGACATATACATACTGTAATTGGGCCAAAAGTTTAAGGCTTTACCTTCCTTATAAATGAAGATGGTGAAAGGTTGTGTGATGGTGGCAGGGGCCAGGGGAGGTGGGGAGGTACTGGGAGCCAAAGAAACATGCAGGAAAGAACTAAGTTAGAATTACTGATCTGCCATCTCAGCTGCACTTCTGGAATCTCCCTTGCATGAGCCCAGTTTACTGTGATGAGACCATAAAGTAATATGTGTATTCCAAGTAGTTGTAACTTTCAGAGCAGGGTGACGGTTCATACAGGAGCAAGTGCACAGGCCAGATGGCAGCAGGAGTTGGGATTTCAGGCTGAGTCACAATGGCCTACTGTGGCAGCAATCAGCAGTGAACACAGGCATAGCTTCACTATACATCTATTTCCATCCCGTTATCCAGGAATTTAAAGGTGCTATTTACACTAATATTTCACTGATAGTTACCAGTCCAGGGTCTGCAGGATGCCTAGGCTCCTCTGGGGCATGCTAAGTAGGGGATCCTGACAGGCTGTGGAAGTGGCTGCCCAAGTGCTTTCCTTATGTCTCAAAACATGAAATCAGAACAGAAAACCATTGATTTGCTTCATTAAATATACTTCCCAAAGCGCTAAATGACACTCTGCATCTACCACTATAGTTTCTAAAATGGCATCAAACATTTTACCAACGTTTACCAAAACATTCCCCGACACCTATAGCTTCATACTCTATTTTTCTCTTTAGCTGCCTCCAGGCTAGCACTTAGTAGGGAAATGATGTGATGGATTCCAGCACAAGAAGAGGTGTGCTGTGGCTTTAACAAAAGGGGTGTGATACCTTGGTCTGGTCAAGGCACATGCAAGTAAGGGCACATGGACAGCAACAGCAGCACACAGAGGTCACACTGCACTTCGCTATTTCTTTTCAAGGAAAACTCATCTTTCATTAAATTATACTAAGATAAAGTGGTTTGGAATTTTGATTTGCAGTTTTGTTTTAATATAATTTCTAAATTGGTTTTGACTTTATGGCTGTGTTAAATATGTAAGAACAGGGAATGTACACTATTTTAGATTTATAAACATTTAAATATTATAATAAAATAAGTTCAATCAACGTTGGGGAGGGACCATTGAGAATTGTATTCCTTAGAAATATTTTTACCATTCCTATTTAAGAAAAATGTAATAGTCTAGATCAGTGGTTCCCAATCTGTGGGTCACAACCCCTTGGAGTTTACATGATAGTCTCTTAAGATTACTGGAAAACACAGATGTCTACATTATGATTCATAAAAGTTTTGAAATAGCAATGAAAATAATTTTATGGTTGGGGTCATCACAACATGAGGAACTGTTTTAATGGTTCGAAGCATTAAGAAGATTGAGAACCGCTGGGCAGTGGTGGTGCACGCCTTTAATCCAGGCACTCGGGAGGCAGAGGTAGGCGGATCTCTGTGAGTTCAAACTACAAGAGCTAGTTCCAGGACAGCTTCCAATGCCACGGAGAAACCCTGTCTTGGGGAATAAAAAGAATGAAAACCACTGGTCTAGCTATAAGGGAAAAAGATAAATATCCCCCTCTATACATAATGCAGATACATAAATATCTTGATATATATCTACACACATGCGCGCGTGTGCACACACACACACACACACACAATGTTGGGAGGTGATAACAAATGTGCTTTCAAAGTCTAATAGATGAGGATTCAGCAATGCCCTCCTTGCGCCATCTAGTGGATACATTTGAACAAGTCCCCATCAGATTGCCAAAGAACTGCCAAGAGGAGCTATCTCCAGGGCCCTCAGAACCAGAGTGCTGGATAAATATTTAACTGGGTGTCTACACTCAGTGTGGAACCTCAAACAAGCACTCCATACTGCCTATGAGGGTCATTTCACACCTTGTGTATTCTCAGGCCTGCGGCCCTTCTCCCCTCCACCCGCCCTGCTGATAACCTATGCTTTTCACTTGCTTGAGAAAGGAGGCCTAAAGCTGGGCAGTTTGACCTCTCTGCCCACCCCCCTACCTTCTCACTGCACCTTCACTTCCACTCCTGCCACCCTAGTTGTATGGATACCACCAGTTAATAATAATCAGCTATAATACAATATCATCTGCTTCTTAAGAGAAAGGCGCCTATCTCAACCCTGCATTCTCCTTACCTCTGCCTTCCATCAGTATCTGACTCATTTATTATCACCACCCCCACCCACCATCCAGCACCACTACCCATCACCCAATACCACCCACCACCACCAAACTCTCCTGAATCTGCCCAAGGTCACCGCCATCTAGTTTTCACCGACCACCCGGTGATAGTCTCCCTGTAAGCGTACATCCTCTTACTCAGCTCTTCCCCTAGTGTCATCTCCTTTTTATGACCTCTTACTTGTCAGTTTTTAGGCCAGTCTATCTGTCCCTACCCTCCACTCCCCTCTACTCTGTGGATCTGCTCTAAGACATCAGATTGCAGAAACAATCTATGGATCTTCACTCTCGAGGCCTCTGGCCCTAGCCTCAGCTGAACATCAGAATCCTGCCCACCTACTGTGGAAATATTTCCCCCAAATTTGAAAAGTTCTATCCTTAACACTATGGAAGTAAACAACCCATAAGTCTCAGGAACTCTCTGAAACTTATCAGGCATATAAGCATCCCCTATACCCCAGCAAGGTTAGATGCATAAGCTGTAAGGACTACAAAAGAGAGTCTCCCATCTGCTGAGCTACCTACAAATCATGCAGAGAGCACCAGGGTTCCAGCTGGAGTGGACTTTCAATGATGCACCTGTCTTTGGGTCATCCTTGTTCCTGTAAGTAACCCTAAGTAATCTGATTGATTCACCCAGGTAGACTTTGGTGTAATCGTTACTTTGGTCTGTTAATTGGTTCCTTATCTGGAATGAAAAGATATTTATTCATGTTGCATCTCCAAGGAATAATGTCACACAGCAAAAATGGTACCTAATCAGGGATGAATATAAACCAAAGAAGGGCTGGGGAGGGGTTGCTGCATGGCCCCTGAAATGGTTAAGACATGTAACAGAGGCTGATTACTGTGAGAGGAAATTCTAATATAGTTACCTTTCCCTGTGCGGTATGGGATGGTGTGCCTCTTGCTGTAAGTGGTGGCTTCAGTTTTTATGAGATTTGTGATAGGACATAAAACCAAGGCCACGCTGTCTGTTAGTGGATTCCCCATCTTTGTGGCCATCTCTGGTATGGGGTAGCTCGAATCCTTGATGATGGAGCCTACCTCATGACTACAGGATACCTCCAAAGAGTTGATGGATTAAATATGTGTTAGTCTCTGAGACTGACATGTACGAGATGAGATCATGAACTGGTTGTAGTATTAGTGGCCTGGCCCCTGGTATGGGTGAAAAGACATGTAACTGAGGCTCGGCTGTCTTCCCAGGTAGAGCTTGCTGGTTTGAGGGGGACTTAGAATGGGTAAAGAACATGTGGTAACTGCTTGCCTCCATATTAGCCCAATTTGGAAAGGAAAAGTGGAAAAGGGGAGGATGACATAGAGGTGTTGCCTTGTCACTTCTGGATACAGGAATATAACACTCTACGTTAAACAGCCCTTCCTGGGATCCAAAAAAACTAGAGCCTATGAAAGAAATCAACTAATGAGGAAGAAGAGAACAAAGTAAAAGTGATTTAATAAAGCACAAAGAGCTGGGTGGTGGTGGAGCATGCCTTTAATCCCAGCACTCAGGAGGCAGAGGCAGGTGGATCTCTGAGTTCAAGGCCAGCCTGGTCTAGGAGTGAGTTCCAGGACAGCCAGGACTACCCAGAGAAACCTTGTCTCTAAAACAAAAAACTAAACAATAACAACAAAATCCATAGCCCTCAGAAGGGAAGCTTAGTACATGTGGGCCTTAAAATGGCCCATGCAAGACCTGGACAACCAGGAAGTATCTGTCTCTCTGCTTTGTGAACTAGAAAAGACTTCGAAACATAAAAGGGGCTGTCACCACCTGGCTTGGGAGGCTGTGGAACACGGGTGCAGATGGGATCAGTGTGAGTGCTGCGGCAATGAAGAAACTGAGGCAAAAGCTGGGGAAGCTGAACTGTCACATGAGGAACCAGCATCTGATGGGATGGACTGGCTAATAGGAAGCATTAGGACTAAAAAACATCACCAGATGTGATCCTCACAAATATGAGGGGCTGGAAGATGATAAAAGGACAGGGGTCACTGAAACAATGAGCTTGAGGGAGGCAGTGTTGGATAGCTAGCTTACTGGGCCTGAAGGACCCATTTCCACAGTTTAAAAAGAGACTGACTCAGTGGGGACACCAGAAGTGCTATGGAGCCTTGGTGGCTTTGCTGAGGGCCATGGTTATCTGTGACCTTCATGGTGTACAAGAAGCTCTTGGCAGATCTGAACAACACGGCCAACATGTGCATGGAGTTCATAAAACACAACAGCAATCAAGAGATGATGAAAGGAAGGCAAACAGACAAAAGATCAGCAGGGGCTAGCCAAGTGTAGCAAGATTTGTGCTAGCCAAACGCAGTGCCAGCAAGCTTCTAAAAGGCTTTAAAGCCTGAGCAGTAGTAGTTCACAGACGATAGAAATGGCAAAATAATATGCATGACAAAGACTAAACCTGACCTGGAGTAAGCTGAGGCCACGATATAAAATGTGCTAAGGTGGAGCTTGTCCAGGATGATGAAAATGCAGGGCTACAGTGCCATTCTGCAGCCTGTCTGAAGCCGGGAGTCAGTTCCAGCAGTAGGTGAAGACTGTATCCCTTTGCACTAAGCCTGCAAGCTGGCCTCAACAACAACAACAACAGGTAAAGAGACACACAGCAGCCCTGTGACAACAGCAGTATGGATGCTAGATGGCTATACTACACAGGATAGTATCTCCCAACCATACCATCCATACCACTATACATAACATTGCACCTTTGTTTTTTTTTTTTTTCTTGTTATTTATTTATTTATTTATTTATTTATTTAGATTTGTCAAGACAAATCCTAACTGTCCTGGAACTGGACCAGGCTGACCTCGAACTCAGAGATCCACCTGTCTTTGCCTCTGCCTCTGCCTCTGCCTCTGCCTCTCCCAAGGGTTGGGATTAAAGGGATGCACCACCATGACCAGCTTCTAACATTGCACTTTTGAAGAAAGAATTTATAAACGTGATGAGATCTTTTTGGATGTACTAGGTCTTGTTAAGATTTCTTTTCTAGCATGCCCTTAGCAGCTCAAGAGCAACTGGTGTTAACTTGAAATGGATGACAACAGTCCTTCAGAGGTCCTGTGCACACTCTGTAAAAAGGCTTTCTTATAAAACGACCACTCTTGAGCATCTTACAGATTTATAAAAGTGTGTAGAAGAGCAGTTAAGGCAGATGTTGAACTTAAATGGAGGCATCCTGCCTGAGCAGGAAAGTGTGCTTCTAGAAGCCAAAGATTCTTACAAAATCACAGTGAAAAAAAAAAAAAAAAAAGACAGAAAAAATCTCAGAGCCAGCAGTGGCCTAACTCTCTAGGAGTTATTGGCTAGAGAGGAGTTCTACTCCCCACCCCTGGGGAAAAAAAAGCCATTGCCATTGCCATTGCCACTGTCACTGCTATTGGTTCCATGCCAGAATTAAATGGTGAGACCTTACTGGCAAAGATGATGTATGCATTGCTTACAAAACATAGAGAAGTCAGGCTGGGACCGAACTGGAAGTTTCCTCCCTTCTGAGAGGTGCTGTGCAGGCTGCTAGGGGACAACTGTAACCAACAATTCTACACTGGACCCTACATGCTACACTATCAAAATGCCAAGTAGGATATAACCACAGGTACAATAGTGGCAAAGATGCTTTGGGGTATAACCAACTGCTTTCCAGTTAGATTTAAAGCCCACTCTGTAGGAGGATATTCTGTAAGATAAGGATGTTCACAGGCCCCAGTGGAAAAGCAGCTGCCATGGTTTTATTAAGTAGATGTAATGTTCCTGTCAAACTGCCTTCTAAATATTTGTGTATATGCATGGGGGTCACTGTTGCTGTTGGAAGTTGGTCATGGAGGAAAACATCCTTCTGCAAATGATGGCATACCACAGAAACACATGACCTTGGTGAAGTTCTTGAGAACACTGTACTGTTGCTGTGATATAGTAGTTTAATGATTAGATAGATATCTATGTCACCCCCTCTGGAGTTCAGGGAACATCACAGAAGAGAGTATAGAAAGAATGTTAAGAGACAGAGGAAGGCATGGAATGTTGTACAACAATTTCCTCTGAATTGAAACATTCCATTGTGGAAGGAAGCTCATTAACATTTAGGATACAAACAATTCACAAATCTCAGGAAGTCCCTGAAATTTACTAGGTAAACATAGGAAGTTCCCAGCTATGGGAACTGGATGGATAAAGTATGCTATAAAGGCTTCAATTTCAGCTCAAGTCATCCTAAATCACTTGCAACTCACTAAGTAAAGAAAGGAATGAATTGCTATGGTTGTTTCTCTGAAGACTTTGAAACTTTCACCAATTCTGATTTTTTTTTTCTTGAGATGGACTTTCTACATGTCAGGCTAGTCTAGAACTCAATATATAGTTGATGTGAGAATGACCTTAAACTTCTGATCTTCCTGTTTCTATATCCCAAATGCTGAGATTATGATCACAACAATATAAAACCTAACTCCCCTTTGGGGCACTGATGTGCCCAACTAAAGAGCTGCTTTTTCTAGCCTCCTATGTGGCCATGTGCTTCTGATAGTCATGGGAATGCAGACCTCAGTTTCCATGGGTCCTCTGAGGGAGGTCACTAAAGGGAGGCTGCTGCAGCCAGGAGTGCGGCCTTGTCTTGCCCTGGCTTCCTTATGGAAAGATGGCATGAAGCTCAAAGTCTAGCAGAAGTCATTCTGGGGACCATGAGGTGACCTTGAGGAAAGGAGGCACACACAGAGACCTGTAAGTCTAGGTTACAGTCTGTGTTTCTGTGGTCTCTGTGGACCTCACCAACTGACCCCAGCCCTTATGCTTCCTTCCCATGAAAAACAAACTGCAATTGTATATGAGCCATGCTTACTACAGGGAAGCAGGCATTACATTCTCGTGGACATCAAAACCACTAGCTACTCTTGGTAAAAACAGATAGGTCCTGTAGCCTGGGCCTCTCTGTATCCCACCAGTAGCCTGGCCTGTGGTCCACGGTGCTGCCTCCACCCACCAAAGCTGGCACTTTTCTTACTGCTGTGTTGTACTGAACCCAGGTTTTATGCATGCTAAGTACACTCTCTGCCCCCACCCCCATCTCTACCTCCAGGCCCCACCAGAATTTGAGGCTTTTCTGTGTTAAACTGTCCCAAATGCCTACTTTTCAGGTTTTGTCCTCACTACTGACAGCATGCAATCAAGAACAATTCAGTAAAGTCCAATTTAATTTTATTTCAGATTGAAAGCACAGTTTGGACATGAATGGGTGGCTCACCAGCAAGCTCATTTAAGATATGGTGGTGACACTGCTAGGTATGTTGTCCCAGTGCAGACTACCTAGGCCTGACACCTCTGGTCCTGCTCACCTGACCAGGCCCAGAACCTTAGCAGTGACGTCACTGTGCCCTGTGTGAGGGCTTTGCTCCCACCCATTCACTTATACCCTGATTCAGAAAGGACTGAATAAATGGGGGTCTCCTCCATTGCTCTTGATCATCAAGACATCACTTGAAACATGTTCACCTGCCTTGTCAACTAGTCTCCCTAGTGAGGGCTCAGAGCCCGGGAGCAGCATTCCTGATCATCTCCTCCCATCTACACACTCAAAGTCTGACTTTTTCTGTCCAAGTTTTCTAGCCCTCTATTGTCCACCTGCCAGGCCAACCTATTCAGTTACTAAGGATAGGCTTGGCTCTTCCCTTTCTCTCTTTTCAAAAATATATCACTTTTCCTATTTTGCTGTCAGAGCAATGTTGAGTGTGTGGGTTTCAGGAACTAGGGCTCACAGACACCTCAAAGAAAGTGGGTGTAGGCCCACTTGAATATAAATCATACATTCTTCAAAACGCCGTTTGTTGAGGCTCACAATAAGTACAAAAACATGACAGTTCCTGGCTCTTTATATTCCATTCCTGAGACCAAAAGCCACCTGCTACATCTATCTGGCTTTGTAGATACAGCTGCAGAGGGAAGCCCCACAGACCAAAGAAAGCTCAGATGAGGCACTCATCATCCTGAGAGGTGAGTGATCAGGCCAGGCCTGGCTCAGGGCTGCATCAACCTCAGGGACCTGGGGCTAGAGGACCCTCAAGGCTCTCTATGTTGACACAGCTAGGCCCAGATCTGTCTTGTCTGGATCCTACACCTCTCCTGGAACAGAGCTGAACTTATTTCTATTAGAGAATGTGGCTGAAGGCTAGGGTGGGGCTCTGGAGTAGCAAGAGCTCTGCCTCCAAATAAGCCCATGTCTGCTGCAAAGAGAAAACACCCCAGACTTGCAGGGACTCACTCTGCATTTACTTCTGGTAGTGAGTAGGGTTTGAAGAGCCACCTCCTCCTCGGACGGCATGGACAGCTGTTGGAGATGATGCCGGGTAATGTCCTGGGCGGATGGGCTTGGCTATATCCCAGAGAAAGGAGAGAGACCAACATCATAAGTGACAACCAGTCATGATGCTTATCAACACTTATCACTGTTTATCTAGACCCCCAGACCTTTCTGTCAAAGGAGGGCTGGCCTTTGAGAAATACAGTTAGTAAATTCAGGGCACACACAGAATTCAGGGAACAAGGAGAAAAACTGATTTATTTAATCATCTTATTTTTAAGTGTGAAAAATAAAATAAATAAATGGAAATTAGAAGCAAAGGATTTGGGGTTTTATCTGCAGTAGATCCATAGTTCCCCATAGGTTTCACAAGAATTCTACCTGTGATGAGTTTTCTAGGAAAAGAGGCCACAATTTTCAGTAGACTCTCAAAGGGCAAGAAATCCAAAAAATTCAATATATCACTAATCTATAGGATTTTAAGAATGGAAACACAAAGGTGCTATCTCACAATATCTGATGGAAAACAATGTTACATGTTATTAGAGATGCTTCGATTAAAAACAACTCTAGAGAACATCTGTATATCCCATAATTCCCCTGGCTTTGGCCTGACATCCACTATGAAACAGCAGCTACAGCCACCATTCTTATTCCTGCAAAATTCCCAACTCCATAGGCCACCAATCAGCTTCCAGCAACATGCAGCTCAGTACTGCCAGTCATGCTCTTTCCAGTTATTTCTAAACCAGTGCTTGCAAGAAACTTTCCCCAAGGCAAACAGATGGTCTCCTTCATGATCCTGCTGAGAAATATTCATATATTACACTAGTTCCAGGAGTGTGCCTCTGGTTACAGCCAAAAGCTACAGCACAGCTGGCTTGTGGGGCTTAGCGTACAGTTCTGAAGAACACATTCCACACAGGGCTATTCAGGAGGACAGTAGTGACTGACTGTCTTGCTTTCCCAGGATGAACACCCAGGTGCCAGGAACTCCAAGTCCCACAAGCTCTAGCATATCCTTTCAGATGAACAAAATCCTAAATAAGAGGCATGGTAGCTCCCAACCTTTGGAACACACATACCGATCTGAGCCGAATGTGCCCTCCTGGCCATGTTCTTGGCTCGCACAGCCTCCTTGATGCGATCCACCTCCTGCTGGTAGCGTTTGCGGTCCCTCATGGCATTCTCCTTGGCCTCTTTCAGTGCACTCTCCAGGGCCTTGACACGCTCAGCAGTAGCTCGCAGCCTCTTCTCCAGCTTGGGGAGTTCACAGCGCAGATCTGCATTGTCCCGGACCAGCTGCAGCAGGGACAAAAAAAAAAAAAAAAAAAAAAAAAAAGCCACTTTTGAGTAAGGCTGTGTCCCCGGCAGGACAAAGACATGCAAGAAGAGAGACAAGCCTGCTCAGCAGCTGAACAATTATCCTACTAGGTTGTCTTTGATGGTCCATGTCACCCTGATTCACTAGGCACAGTAATGAGGGGCTAGAGAAAAGTGGAAGCCATATCCAGCCACAGGACATGTTTATTCTGGGAGAGGGCTTATTTTCTCTTTTGTTTGAGTGTGTACCGTGGAAGGAGGGGGCTGTGAGGAATTTATTACTCTAGGATATGTGCATGAGCTGAGAAATTCAAAGTCAGCAAATCAGCACATTCCAAAGTTCTCTGAAGACCTTCCTGTCTGTATCCGCACAGGTTGAAACCCAGCCCTGCAACATATCTAGATGCTCAAAGGAGATGGGCTGGGAGTGGGGGTGGGGAGCTTCTATTTGCTCCTTTTTAGCTAGGACTCATAATTAAGAAGTAACAGGCTGACCCTAGGTGGATGGTAGGTACCAATGCTAGTGCTACCATTTCCTGCCATCTGACTTGCTATAAGGAGCTGAGCCACTCCAAGTTTTGGGGGCTGCACAGACAAAACAGAAAGGTCACAGTGAGATAATCACTTAGAAACTGTATCCACTAAAATGCATTGACTCTTCACTTGAGCTCTGTGGTAGGTTAACCATCACTGTCAACATGACCCAATTTAGAATCACATACAAGGTGAGAATCACAAACCTCTCTGGCAATGTCCTCAGAGAGGTTTCACGGGGGAAGACCTATCAAGAGTGTGGTTTGAGCCATCCCATAGGCTGGAGTCCCGAGTTAGAGGAAAAGGGAGAAGGAGAAAGCCTGATGAGCAGAAGTCTTCATCATTTCTGCTTCCTGAAATGCCCAAATGTGAGCAAACTCCTGCTAGCCCAGCTACAAGTCAATTCTACCATCACGCTTTTCCTGTGCTAAGAGACTGTACCCTCAATCCATAGAATAAAACCTTCCTCACTTGACCTGCTTCTTGTCAGGTATTTGGCCACAGAAATGAAAACAATAACAAATACAGAAAAGTGGACCCAGCATGGGAAGGCACCACTGTAAGAAGCCTGCTCTTCTCAGGCTTTGGGACAGTTTACCAGGGGGGAATGTGGAAGATCCCTGCAGTAGAACTGCAGGTTTGGGGGCCCCTCCAGTGCCATGGGCAGGGCGTCGTGGACTATTCTGGTGGGAGTCTGGAGAGTGCCTACAAAAAGGAGGACAGTGAAGGCTGGGCTCCTGAAGTGGCCCAGCAGTGATAAGGACTCTGTTGTGAACCTACCTAAAGACCATTCATGTTATATTCTGGCAAAAAGAAAAAAAAAATCTAGTTGTATTCTATCTCTTCCCTGAAAATTTGAGCAGAGCTAAATTCAAAAGTGATGGACTAGTGAATTTGAGACAGAAATTTCATAGTAGTATAATATTCAGGCTGTGGCATGGCTATTGCTTATTGTTCTTAGGTTTGTGGTAAAAAGGAGCAGAAAGGTATGAAACTATGAAATTTGACAAGGAAAGGCACCTGAGTGAGCTTAAAGTCAATATGGACAGGATGATTATAACTGTTAAAAGAAATTAAATTGCTAAAGCCATTAAGGAGAAACTTCAAAGATTATTACAAATGGGACAGTAGAAAAGTTGCCTTTAGGACAGATCCTCACCCCACCAATGAGATCAAGCCTAACAATACAAAGAGGTTTGAAAATCTTTCCTTTGAAAAGAGAGTACTTGAATTAAGACAGCTTCTAGGGCATACTGCTCACATAGGGCCACCCAGGAAGTGTTTTCTCAGGTTCAGCCTGGAAGACACACAAAGATTACTACAGCTGTGGTCCAAGTGGGGCAATACTACATTTTGAGTGAATAGCAGAACTTGTACCATTCACATGATACTAAAATTGAAGGCACCTGTCATAGAAGCTTACACCAGTGTTCCAAAAGGCCACTAAAGAGAACTTAAGAGTGAGTGTACGGCCCAAGCTGCAACGAGGACACCAGGATGTGGAAATCTACAAATGTGCAGGTACCGAGTAGAGCCAGCCCAAGAGAGAGGCCACAGGTAGCCATGGCAACAGAACCTGAGGCATGGGGCTATGAAGCTCACTAGAGCATAGATGATGCTATCACAAGTCAAGATGTTAGGTATGGAGCTGCAGGGATTGGTGTTTGCTCTGGTTCATTTCTAAGTTGGTTTGGTCCAATCTTTTTATGCTATTCCCTTGTTCCTTCCTTTTGGAAATGTTTTGTTTTTCCCCATGCAGGTACTTACAGTTAAAATGTTACCTTTAGTCTCAGAGCAGACTCTGAACTTGGGCTTTGAAAAAAATGTTAATGTTGGTAAGACTTAAGGACTCCTGGAGATGAACTAAATGCATTTTGCATCATAAGATGGCTATGAAATAGGGCTAGAGAGACGTCTCAGTGGTTAAGAGTGCTCTTCCAAAGGACCTGGGATCAATTTTCAGCACCCACATGGCAGCTCACAACTGTCTGTAACTCCAAATTCTGAGACCCTCACTCAGACATACATGCAGGCAAAACACCAGTGCATACAAAATAAAAAATAAATTAAAAAAAGATGGCTATGAATCTTTTTGGTTTTTTAATATGTTTTGCTTTTTGAGACAGGGTTTCTCTGTGTAACAGTCCTGGCTGTCCTGGAACTTGCTTTGTAGATGGGGCTGGCCTGGAACTCACAGAGCTCCACCTGTGAGTGAGACTAAAGGTGTGTGCCACCACGCCTACCTAGCTGATTGCTATGAATCTTTAAGGACCAAGGTATAATGTTTTGGTTTAAATATGATCAAGGGGCTGGAGAGAGATAGCTCAGTGGTTAAGAAGACTTGTTCTTGCAGAAAACCAGGTTTGATTCCCAACATCCACAGTGGCTCACAACTGACTGGAACTCCAGTTTCAGGGAATCTGGCATCCTCTTCTGGCCTCTTTGGGCACCAGGCATGTACATAGTGCACAGGCATACATACAAGCCAAACACTCACACACACACACATAAAATATAAAAATAAATTAAAAATAAAATAAAATTGATCTTTTTGGGTGTTCGGTTGACAGGGAGTGGACTGATGGTGCGTAATTGTCAACTTGACTGTCTTTATGATCACAGCTCCAGGAATAGCTTTGATAATTTCCAGAAATTTAACTAAGGTGGGAAGTTCCACCCTGACTGGTGGGCATCATACCCCTCTAAGGGGCTGGAGTGAGGAAAAAAATTTTAAAAAGAGAGAGGGCCTGATGAACCCCAGCATTTGACTTTCTGTCTCTTGATCTGCCTGATTTGTGAGAAGATTCCTTCCACTGTAGCCAACCTGGCAGGAGGGAAGACCTTCTACAGAGAGATACTTGTGTCCCTTTCATTGGTTACCAGACTATTGAGACAATGATCCCCAAGGAATTGAAAGTTCCCCAGAAATTTCATGCTGGCAAAGTAGAAAGGCTGAAGTCTTGATGTCAGCCAGAGGAGGATCTTGTTCCTCAGGAAAAGATTTCATATGGTTTGAACAATTTGTAAGACATACCAGAAAGAGAGACAAAAGACAATAATGTGACGATGGGCAGGGCTGCACCTTGATTACGGCGGCTTAGTTATACATCTCTCTTGCCCTTGATTAAACCTAAACCTCATGTAAGTATAGATGAATGGGCAGGGGAGGCTCATTGGACCTCCTTGTTTGCCCTCTTCCCAATGTGACCACACTGGTTAAATATTTCTCTGCTTTTCACTGTGGCTCATCATTTTAGTTGGTATTACTGATGACACTGGCTGAGTTAGGACTCCAGACGTCTGGGCTTACGCCCTAAAAACTCAAGTAATCCCCCACAACTGTTAACCAATCCTGCCTCCATGCATCTCTTGCTATGATGGATTGTACTTTCAAACCATGATGTAGAACACATCTGTTTGCCCTAAAGTCGAATCTTGTCGGTATTTAGTCAGAAGAAGGAGAAAAGAAAGTTCTACAGGTCCACAGGGCACTGAAAAAGCAGGATGAGTGTCTGCCATGATTTTATTTCTGTCTCTTCTCTTTGGATCAGATCCCTGCTGGACGCCCCACACACACACCGAACCCCTACCCAACCTCTCATCCCCCTTCAAGGTTGAAGGCCCACAGAGAAGTCATTGTCCTTTCTTTTTCTCTTGAATTACCTTAGGTTCCAAGAACAGCAGGACCAATCCATAAATACCTTTGTGGCAAGGGACTGACATTATCCCCAAGTAGCAGGCAAGTTTGCAGGACATACCACCCCAAGATGAGGACAGTCACGATAAAGGACAGGCTGCAGTACTGCAGATCGTCTTGCATGGGACCCGCCCAACCTAGCTTGATGGCACTGGCAGAGCCCAGGGTTCTGCACTTTAATCTCCAGTTACAATTGCTGGAATCCAGATGGATCAGAGAAAGGATCAAAAATGAGAAAAGGCATCAGAGCAAGCTGCTGCTGCTCTGACCTATTTTGCTTATGCCAGCAGCAGCTCCATGCCTGGCAGACTTGGCTTTTAATAAATATTCCTTGAATTCATGAATAAAATAATGAGTTGCACAGCCAGATCTCAAGATGCCTGGCAGTCTTTGCTTCTGTATTTCTCATTATCAATTTGCTTGAATGATTTCACTATGTTGATCTCCCATCCTCTCTCTGGGGAAATGTCATCAACAGCTCTACGGAAACAAACCTCACAAATCAAAGAGAAGTGGCATGCCCTTAGTCATCTGGCCCAAAGAGTTAGACCATATGTACCCCATACCATACCCTAAGAGAGAAAGAGTCACAGACATGCTGGCATTTACAGAAAGGAAGGGAGGCAAATGGCCTGCCTAGGTTATTGGTTTACTGGGCATGCTTATTCCTCTCTGTCACTCTGGACAGATGTCAGGGCAATGATCCTAAGGGACACCCAAGATGGCCAAGACAGGATGAGAACAACAGAGCTCAAGTTGCTGGTTCCCACCTGTCTTAGTCACTATTCTATTCCTGTGAAGAGCCACCAGGACCAGTGCAACTCTTAAAAAAGACAGTGTTTAACTGGGGCTTTCTTAAAGCTTCAGATGCTAGTCCATTATCATCACTGTTGAGGGCATGATAACATACAGGCAGACATGGTGATAGAGAAGTATCTGAGAGTTCTACATCCTGATCCACAGGCGGCAAAAAGAAAGCCTGGGCCTGGAATGGGATTTTGAAAGCTCAAAGCCCACCTCTAGTGACACATTTCCTTCAACAAAGCCACACCTTCACCAACAAGGTCACACCTCTAATCCTTCTAATCCTTTCAAATAGTGCCCCTCTCAAGGGACTAGGGATTCAAATATATGAGCCTACAGGAGCCATTCCCATTCAAACGTCCATACCATCTGTGGGGCAAAGTAATGTCTCCTTGGCAGTAAAATAAGGGACCTGAACCAGCTCGCTCAGCACATGCACTCAGTGGAGACTTTTGTTCTACAGAGGTGCCTCAGAGACATCATGGGAGAGCACATGGCCAGTCAATATCCAAGAGTGGAATGAAAGCAGGATGGAAACACAAGGCTCAACACTTTACTCACTCCAAGCACCAGAGAGTTCCCCTTTCATTCTCTATAAACAGATTGCATATAACTGGATCCCATCAAAGAAAGTCTCATTCCTGTGTGTGTGTGTGTGTGTGTGTGTGTGTGTGTGTGTGTGTGTGTGTGTGTGTGTGTGTGTGTGTGGTCTTGTTTTGTATGTGTGCAGGCACTTGTGTTCTATGGTACACGTGCAGAGGTCAGAGGACATCTTATGGAAGTGAGTTTTCTCCCTCTACAGTATGGGTTCTGGGAACTGGACTCATCAAGCATGGCAACACACAGCTATGTAAGAAGCCATCTTATTCGCCAAAGGAAGTTTTCCATATATAAAGGAAGTCACTGAAGGCCAAAGGCATGGGCTTTTTTTTTTTTCTGTTTGGTTTATTAATTCTTTCAGAATTTTTACAATGTATTTGAATGGAATCCATGCTTTCCTTCCTTACCCTAGCTCCTCCTAGACCTACCTACCATCTTGTTGTCACTTTGAGACAGGGTCTTACAATGGTGCCCAGGCTGGTATTAAAAACTTAAGGGGGGAGGGCTGGGATGGAGAGATGGCTCAAAGGTGAAGAGCACTGGCTGCCCTTCCAGTGGTCAGAGTTCAATTCCCAGAAACCACATGGTGGCTCACAGCCATCTATAATGAGCTGGTGCCCTCTTCAGGTGTACTGGCATAAAAGCAGGCAGAACATTGTATACATAATAAATAAATAAATCTTTAAAAAACAACAACAAAAAACAAAAACTTAAGTGATCCTCCCACCTAATTGGTAGCCAGGAATACAGGTACATGCCACCATTCCTGACCAAGAGTCAGAGATTTTGTAGGACTTGCATTCCTTCCAGCACCCATGTTCTCTGACCATGCACAGACATCCAATACCAGAACCGTTCTATGGTGCAGCCAAACAACCAAGGCTTAGCCTAGGGAACAGCAGGGGTTGGGGCTGGGATACAGTGAGCTCACCCACCTGCTTGTGCACCTTGGTAAGCTGCTCCAGGTTATTCTCCAGGAAGGAGATCTTCTGCTTCTGGGCGGCGCTACCCCCTGCATCATCGCTGTCCAACTCCACACTCTGTATCCACACATGACAGTTAGTGGCACGACCCGTCACCCCACTCACCTACCCAGTGTTCAAGATTAAAGCTCTTGAAAAGGAAAAATCCCCAATCCCAATAAAAGACAGTCTGAAAGTGAAAATAAAGAGAAGCTGTAAAAGTTTCCACTCCCTGGTCTTCCCGACAAATTTCCTTGGCTTGTTGGAGTGCTGGACTAAGAATACCGTCAGATCTGCTTTTGTGAACTGCACACATTTCTCTTTAATGAAATGCAGGTAAAGAGATTTTTCTTTTCAAAAAGAATGAGCTCACAACTCATTGAGAAGAACCAGTGTGAAATTAAGACTCAAGTTTAGCTTAGCCATCAGGACCAGACAAGAAATTGCCACACCTGTCAGCCAGAGTTGTCGTTGCCACTGGGAAATCCTAATGGCTTCTGCTTGTCTCTTAAACACCCAATGCTATGCGATTCATCCGTGAGTCAGTCTCAGTCCTGTCATAGCACCCAGGTGCTGGGAAAATCCTTCAGATTTATCAGATCTTGAAATTGGCAACAACACCACACTCTTGACAAGCAAGGTGGCACAGATAAATTAAAATACATGTGCAAACACAACCTAAGTTCAAAAATAGCAAAACATGTCTGTCTGGTGCAACAATGGAAGAAACAATCCTTCTCCAGAAGGGTAATGGTTTCCATCATCAATTCAGGCCAAAACACATGCTCTCAAACAGGAATATACACCAAGACCCCCGGGACATTTATTAAAACTCAGATTGCTGAGCCCATTCCCATCTCGGATTCCTCAGATCTGGGGGTGTATTATGCATTTTAAAAAATTCCCAGGTGATGTCAATGTAGCTGCCAGAGGCTCACAGGCTGAAAGTCTAAAAACAGGTCATCCTTAGGAAGTTTTATACAATGAAACCGGGGATTCTGGTGTCCTCCTCTTAACCCTTTCTCTGACTAGCACCCCACTCCCCCCCAGGGACAGAGGTCTTCTTCAGGTGTCCTTTCTGTCCAGTCTGTCCATCACATCTACATTGACCTCATTCTCCTATCTGGTGCAGCCCCCAAGTTAACATGCGTTTTGAAAACTGTGGTCATCATACAGTGGACTGACCACTGCCATTTCGGGCTTTGAAAATTTCTCATGATTCTCTGCCTCCAATATTTGCATTACCAAGATTCCAACTTGTAAAGCCAGGCTGCCACAGGTGCATGCCAACTGTTTTCTGTCGGGCACACACACCACTGCCCAGCAACCCACTTACTCATCCCTGGTTGATTCCATCCACATCTAGCTGAATCTTCTCTCACCTGCCCCCCGACCCCGCCCCACCCAGCTCTTCATTCTCTTCCCTCCTCCACTGAGGACACCAGCCATCAGATATAGCCTCTTTCGCTGTCCAGGGGCTTCCTGCAAATGTTCCAGCTTGACTCTCTCTGACCTCTGGAAAACTCAGTGCCTTCTCTTTACAAAGTAGCATATCCATTTGTGCTGTAAATTCTGTCCTCAGACCTGCTTCTAGCAGCTGCTCCCTTTTCACTGTGTTTGGCTTTTCCTCCTTTGCGTCTTCAAGCATACCCATGTGTACGAGTACATAAACATGTACGCACACTCGAACATGCATACACCTTTACTAAACATTTGCACATGCTTCTCATAATTCCTTTCTTCGATCTTCTCATGCCCCTTCCATGAGCCCCTGCCCCTTGTCCATTACACCCTGATTTCATGTCTTCTTTAATTTCTGAGCTGACCTATTGAGTCACCAACATGGAGACTCCCTAAGATCACCAGGCTTTTGAGAGCTTGCAGAATTACATCTGACTCTTTCCGTCTTCAATCACATCCAAGCCTAGATTCGCACCTGCAATCCAGAGCATGCAGGAACCCCACTGTACAGATGCTGGGATAAACAGGTACAATACTAATGCACCTCACTAACTGCCTAGACAAACATGAGGCTCTGGCCATCTCACTTCTGTAGACTAGGAGACCATGCTGTCATCTTCTGACAACAATGTTCCAGACTTTTCTGACCCAAAACAGTGACCTCCACACAGCAGGGGACAGACAGATATATGTCATTTTAAATAAAGGCCAGCCAGGGACAGCATAATAACTTCCTTTTACAAAGAAGGAAAATCAGATGGTAAAATATTCCCAAGTAATTTCAGCCCCCAGCACATTCTTTTAATAATATTCTCTGGCATGAGGTAATTAATTTATTAGCATAACCAGCCTTAATTTGAGCAAGTGAATTTCAACTGGAGATGACACCTCATGGTCAATTTTTTTCCTCAACCTGTTCAGAAATGACAGAACTCACCTTTTTCACCCGGGTGGTCAAATCCTGGACGAAGAGTTTGCGCAGGTTATGAAGGGTCTGGAGTTCTCTAGACTGGAGGAGATATTTCACATGCAGCATCAGTGAGGTGATGGACTGAACTGGCATTGCACTTGCTCTACAGGTCCTTAACTCCCCTGACATCACCACTGTGTTGCAGGAGCTGCCATTGACATTGTTAGTGTCATGGTATTGCCTGTGTCTTGCCTATTCTTCAACTTACACTGCTATCAGGAGCACAATCATGGTGCAGGATCCTGGGGACTCCAACTACTGCCTGTAAGCCAGCTCCTCTCCTCTGCTCTCAAGGGAGCCAAACAAAACTTCCTGCCAGAATGGGGGGTGGGGGGGTCTGCTTTACTTCCCACATAAATATAACATGTCATACCAACAAGCTAAATTAAAGGGTAACCATGACTACTCTCACTCAAACTGGCTGTCACTTCCCATGATTCTGCACCTACTACAGGCAATTCCCATGATTCTGTGCCCACTACTGGCATTTTCCATGATTCTGTGCCCACTACTGGCATTATCCATGATTCTGTGCCCACTACTGGCATTTTCCATGATTCTGTGCCCACTACTGGCCCAATCCACAGTATGTTTTCCTCATATCAGCAGCTCATAGATGAGGCAGTTCTCAGACTCTCCATCTGGTGACCCTGGGCCAACACCTGAACTTCTTATGTGTTTTATCATTTTTAATATGAAGATGAAGATAATTTGACTCACTCTCATCAAGACTAAACAAGAAGATCTAGAAAGCCTTTAGGAAGGTTTCTGGACCACAATGAGTTCATAGCCCAAGAGCTGGCAATTTCCTTTTTCAGTTTGGATTATTTTCTATGAATATAAGAATATCACACACACACACACACACACACACACACACACACACACACACACACACACGATATATATGTAATATATATCATATATATTAGAAAGGGTCTTAATTTCTGTAGCTCTGGTTGGCCTTGAATTCATCAATTAGACCAGGATGGCCTCAAACTCATAGATTCCACTGTCTCTGTCTCTCACATGCTCAGATTAATATTGTGCACCTCATCTATCCTCTTCAAGGGGTGTGTGTGTGTGTGTGTGTGTGTGTGTGTGTGTGTGTGTTTGCGTGCGCACATGTACATGCATATGTAGACTAAGACTTGAATAGAAGCAACTGTTTTGATTTTCTGGTTTTGTTATGAAAGACTACCAGGTTTGGTTCAGGCCCTTGTCTCATCACTTATATTCTTAGGTGTTCATAGAAAATAAT
Organism: Cricetulus griseus; assembly: GCF_003668045.3. NCBI lineage: Eukaryota > Metazoa > Chordata > Mammalia > Rodentia > Cricetidae > Cricetulus > Cricetulus griseus. The sequence continues at coordinate 124,558,441 of NC_048599.1, forward strand.
CCACACGAGCACATGCACATATGTATATGAACAAAGTGCTGGAAGGTTTGAGAAGAAGGCATTGAATCCTCTGGGGCAGAGATTATAGGTGGTTATGAGCTGCCTTACATGAGAACTGAACTCAGGTCCTCTACAAAAGTAGTAAGTGCTCTTAACTACTGAGTCATCTTTCCAGCCCGGTTCTTCATGTGTTTTCTACAAGAGATGCTAGTTTCATGTAAATTATTTCTTTATAAGTGAGAAGTAGACAGAGAATCTTTTAAAAGTTTTTATCTATATAAATGGATAGGATGTCAGGGGATGAATGCTCAAATTAAAAATGTAGGAACAAGACCCAGAGTTAAGGAAACACAGTTTCTTGAAATACAATTCTGTTAATTTAAGGCCTTATTATTAGGTCCAATTTTGTGTTGAAATAAGGAGCACCTGAAGTCAATTGCATCCTTGGATGAGGTAAATTGCTTTCTGCAGGAAGCCAAACAGGTCTAGTATTATAAATAATGTGTGCACAGTACCATCTGCAAGTGAGCCGCCTCACAGCATAGGAAAAGGAGTGCAGTGCATTGCTCACCATGATCCAGGCTGCCCTCCACCCCTGCAGAAGGAGCTCAGTCCCAGAATCCCTTAATGTTTACAAATGTCCTGCATGCCCCCCCTCCCCGTCTATGCGCCAGATCTCTTTTTCTGCTTACACTGTGATCATGTGATCACAGTTAACATTTTCTGGTGAAAAACACCACCACACAAAAGGGAGGCAAGGTTTGACACCCTGCCCAAAAGCCAGGCCTTTCCTTGGGATATAAATACCACCTAAGAGTTCTGAGCTGGCCCCTTTCATTTCTAACAGTTTTGCAGGGGCCACCAAAGGCATTTAAGGTGGTTTACACCGCTACACTGATGTACAATGCTGCTTTGGCAGCTGTCACTTGGCTTCTTGCCCCAATGCTCTTTCCTCCATCACATTCATAATTATTCCTCCACCCTCCAGCTTCCCTCAGGTCTCTTCCCATCACAGGCTTCCACACTCCATATAAGAGCTTGAGGCTAAGCTTCCTATCGTGGTGGATGGTGAGGCCAGAACTAGAGAGGTGGTCAGTATTGCATGAAGTGAGATGGAGAGGGAGTGGTCAGTGTACTGCCTTGAGCCAAAGAGCCTCATGCATAGCCAGTCTGCAGTGAGATTCCCAGAGTGTAATCTGCAGACAGCACCTACCCCTCCCCACAACATTCAGGCGGCAGGGCAGACTTGTGCGGGGCAGGGTGGGGGGTGTCTTGAGAACCAAATGACAGCCAAGGACACCAAGACCTGTCTTTGAAGCCTATTTACAGCTCAGCTTGGGAAGAATCCAAAGCGGAGGACAAACATTCGAGTCTAAAACAGCAGCGCTGTAGGAATCTAGTCCTGGATTTAAGGAAGGGGGCGTGGGAATGGTGAGGGGAAGAGGAAAAGGAACCACCATGTTACTGGGTCTGCCCTTGTGTGGGGGACAGAAGGATGTGTGTGTTAAGTAGAGGGCAGCCTTTGAGAGTGTGTGTGTGTAGGCGCAGCCAGATTACTAAGGAGATGAGCTGTGGGAGGGAAGGAGAGAGAATAATTGAGAAGATAATGGAGGCTACTGAGAAAACATGCCATTTAATACATATCCAAGCACCCAAAAAGGCAAAGGAGAGTCCTTTATCATGTTCACAGGCAGAGGAACAAGAAAGCATGCGAGTGTGCAAATAAGTCTGGATGTGAGTTGGGGAATGAGAGGGATGTGTGGGGGGGGGGCGTGAGAGTGACTTGCATGAGTCAGCATGAGTGTGAGCTGTGACTGTGACGTCTTGTGGATACATCCGAGTTTACTGAGCATCTGTGCATGCTGGTCTGTAGGTGTTGAGAGGAAGCATGAGAAAAGGCAAGCAAGCGTGAGTTTAAAGTATGTCACAACTTGTGTAAGCGAGCAAACTATGTTAGGATGAGAAAAACCATTAGTGAGTTGCAGATGTGTGTGAGTGTACGGGAATATACATGAGCGTTATAGGGACAATCAGGGCGTGCAGCCAAGCAAGCCCAGAGGACATCATGAAAGTGGAGTGTGTGGTACGCCCACAATCTGTATGTGCAAATGCGTGTGCAGGCTGTGTGTGAGGATGGCAGAGGCACAGAAGGCAAACGAGGGCACACAGGTAGAGGGGACCCACGGAGGAACAAGTAGAGAGCATCCCCAAGTTGCACACAACCTTGCTGGCAGGAATGGAGTAGAATTTCAATGTTCAAGCTTCTCCTGCAATGCTCTAAGTACACCCAGTTACGGACTGCATGACATGATGCACATGAAGCAACTGCTTGGCTTTGTGGCTGCTTTCCCTATAGACTTCACCTTTGAAAGGCCCAACTTCCTGTCAGCACAGGCATGTGACCTCAGTCCCCAAGGCTTGTGTCCTCATTCCTCTGAGGAGCAGTTTGTCCTGGCCCAGGAGTCAGCGTGCAGCCTCGGTTCCAGATGGGACTAGCCATATGCCTACAGTCCGAGTCTCTGGCTTGGTGGGGATGGGCTCTGTCCCACATAAACTCACATGACACATGAGTGGGCTCAGATGCTGGCACTGAATTTAAACATGTGCAAGCCTAAACACATTTTCACCCAACTGTGCTGATGTTAGAATGGATGTGATAAGCCACAGCTGTGAAGTGTGACCAAGCTGCTATCCTGAGTGGCCCCTGAAACCAAAGCTGGCAGAGGAAGCCAATGGCTGTGGGCACAGCACAGAGGAACCCAATAGCAATTTCAGATACAGAGCCCTCCCAGAGGCAAGTGGTGTCTATTCCTCCTCTGTCTGGCCCTCCTCCAAGGCACCTGCTCCAGCACTGTCCTCTGTGCCTGTCTTCTACTTTCTTTCACCCAGACACACACTGGCATCGCTGTCACCTCCACATGCCACAAGTTATTGCTTCCAGAATGTCCTTCCCCTCAGCTCCCTTCGTCAAGGTCAGCTTATAGAGACAAGACTTCCCTACACTGTACACTTATATAGCCAAGTATCTAGACAAGTGCCAGCCTCCGTAGGTACTTGCTATATATCTGCTGAAAGTTGAGTGGTGTCCCAAAGTGCAGAGGTGGTTTACAATGGAGTTCAGTTCTCATTCAAGTATTTCAGGGTTACAACACTAATGACCAACTAATCACTTGATGGATTAATTCTCTTAAAAGTAATTCTACAAATGCCAGTTTGTCACAGAATTCTTTGTGTCTAAATGCTATACAGGAAAGGGGCACGTAGATAAAATTTTAGAATAAATAATTCAGTAGATCACAAACAAATCAGGCCTCTGGGGGTGAACTAATTGGGCACTGACTCACCACAGTCTCCTCCAGCCCCTTGAGGTCCTCCCTGGCTTGGTCCCTTTTATCATTGAGCAACCTGAGAGTCAGAAAGGAACCATGAGTCACCCAGGGAGAACCAGAATGGTGCAGATGCAGTTTGCACCTGAGGCAAATAAACAAGGCTAACCAAAGAACAGACAAAGCCTATGCTGCTTTAAACAAATTGGGCCTTCGGCACAAAGGCCATTTCTTAGGCCCTCCCAGGGATGAAAAGTGGGGATGCTGAGGCACTCACAGGAGCTTCTCCAGTTTCACTTCTCTCTCCTGGTCCTCTATTTTCAGCTTGTTATAATCAGAGCTCAGCCTCTCCTGTTCCAGTTGCAGTTTCTGGTTCAAGCTGAAATTGAGAGGAAAAAGCAATATATTCCCGATCAGCTTGAACTTCTGAGTCATCCGCCTAAAGCCCTGGGTCTGTTCCAGCCCCATTAGTTCCGTGCAATAAAGGGAGCAATTCGGGAGGATTTTGGGGGGGGGGATCAGAGAACAAGCTCACAGCTTCTTCTCTGCCCAAGTAAAAACTAATTTCTGGGGAGCAGCTAGAAAGCATGAAATGAAACAAAGGCTTTGAGGGTGTATTTATAGTTTGTTTGTGTGGAAGGGCTTCTGTGGGGGAAATAATGACATTGGGAAAGGGATGATGCTTGGAGAGAGAGAGAGAGAGAGAGAGAGAGAGAGAGAGAGAGAGAGAGAGAGGGTGTTCCATTTCACAAACTCTGCTTCTGTAACCACCCAGTGGTTACAAGACCCTGTCCACGCCCCCCCTCCCATATCTGAAGCTGTCTTCCAAGGACAGCAACTGCTATGGGGGCAGCCCCAGGTCTGTGGGATGTTGGGACAGGTGTTATGAAGAGCTTTGTGCAGACAGAAAATCATCATCTGGTTGGGGACTGTTCTGGTCAGATTTATGTCAACATGACATGAGCTAAAGAATGAGCCGGGCGTTGGTGGTGAACGCCTTTAATCCCAGCACTCAGGAGGCAGAGGCAGGCGGATCTCTGTGAGTTCGAGGCCAGCCTGGTCTCCAGAGCGAGTGCCAGGATAGGCTCCAAAGCTACACAGAGAAACCCTGTCTCAAAAAACAAAAAGAAAGAAAGAAAGAAAGAAAGAAAGAAAGAAAGAAAGAAAGAAAGAAAGAAAGACAGAGAGAGAGAGAGAGAGAGAAAGAGAGAAAGCAAGCTGAGCTGGTCCTGGGGATGCATGTCTGTAGTCCCCATACTTGGGAGGCAAAGGCAGAGGCAGAAGAATCTCTCTAAATTCAAGGCCAGTCTGCTCTACAAAGCAAGTTCCAGGACTTCCAGTGATACACAGAGAAACCCTATCTTGAAAAACAAAACCAAAAGGAAGGAAGGAAGGAAAGAAGGAAGGAAGGAGGGAGGGAGGGAGGGAGGAGGGAGGGAGGGAGGGAGGGAGGGAGGGAAGGGAGGGAGGGAGGAATAAAAAGAAAGGCTGAACATGCCATGAGGAGCAAGCCAGTAAGCAGCACCCCTCCTCTGGGCTTCTGTCCTGACTTCCCTGGATGATGAACTATAAACTGTAAGCTGAAATAACCCTTTCCTCCCCAGGTTGCTTATGGTCATAGTGTTTTATCACATCAATAGAAATCCTAAGACAGGAGTGTCTGATGCCCTTCTGCACCGTGCCAGTGCTCATAAACCAGGCTTTATGTGGGGCTGAGACCACAGAACTGTGTGAAGGAAGTCAGAAGCACCTAGAGCCCGAGCCTAGGAAGCTCCCCTGGCAGAGAGTCGCTCACTGACCTTCTCTGTCTCCCTTCCTTTCTTCCCTCTCTTGCCACACAATGTTTTGAGGGAGATTAATCAGAATCATGTCCAGGGGAAGCTGGAGGTGTGATCAGATGGGGCAGGAGGAGGAGGAGAGGGCATGCCGAGGCCTGTCCTTAGGCAGGCTGCACAGAGCCAGCACCCCACCTAGACTCCCCCTCCACTGCCCCTTCTCCCTCAAGATGCAAATGTACTTGCAAGCAGCTCACATACTCAGAGAAGATTTGGATCAGTAGCCTGGAGAATTAAACGCTTAGCTCCAGTCTGATTCCCGTTTAGCAGTGTGACCTTAAGTAAATAATTCAACCTTGCTTCTCATATCTAATTCTTCATCTACAGAAAATGGTGGTGCTGGTCGTGGAGGGGGGCAACCTTGGCCCAGTGCGGGGGGGGGGGGGGGGGGTGGGGGAGGGGGGGGAAGGGAGGGAGGGCGGTGAGTGAAACTTTATTTCAGTAGACAAGTAGACATATTTTCTTTTTAAGAGTATACCTTTTGGGGACAACATCTAAAGGGCTGTTCTGCAAGGGGGTACAAAGACTGCCAAGGAGATCTACTATGCAAAGAGCATAAAGAGCCCCCAGAAGGAACTCTGAAGCTGGAAGACTTGTGCTGCAGGAAAAGAAAGGGTGCTGTGGAGGTGTTCCCCCCAGAGACTCTGAGAAGGCAGGATGTGGCCATGGGCAGCATCTGGAGTTAAGCTGCAATGGCACCATCCCACTAGCAACGCCATGGTATACTGGCATCCACCTTGCACAGACACACTGGCATAGGTCTCTGAGGTGTGCACACAGGCAACAAGGTAACTTCAGGGACATAATTTGGTGGGCTGAAGGAGCAGCAATGCCAAATGGCTTCTCTGGAGTGTTTATTAATTCTGGGGAGAATAGTCTTTTCTTTTTCATACTTTCATATAATCTCTCTGGCTCCTGGGCATGTATCTCCCAACCTGAGTCACCACTGATCCCTGATCCTACCCCAGTTGGTGTGATGCAGAGCGGTGGCTGGGTCTGCCTGCCACCTGCTATACCAGAGCCCCAAGAGGCTGGGTTCCAGATGGGAGAACAGACCTCAGAGGCAGCACCACCTAGGCAGAGCACAGAGTCCAAGCACAAGGAGACAAAGGCCCCTGGGCTAAGAGTGTTGTCCTTTAAGTCTGGCTCACAAGGCCTGAGCATGCCCACCCATGTCCTGTGAGCCCCTCGCCAACTCACTCCCGAATCTCATCAATGATTTTCTGCTTCTCCTCAATTTCATCACGAAGTCTGGACAGCTGCTTCTGGTGTGCTTCCCGGTGACTCTCCATCTGCTGCTCCAGAGCCTTCTGCAAGCCAGGCCAGGAGAAATGTCGCATCAACTTGTTGGCACTCTGCCTACTCAGTGACAAGCCCCCGATCCATGTCTACCTCCCTCAGATGTTAAATCCCAAAATTAAGGGTGTTTTATGGCTCTTATGCCAAGCTCCTGGCCTTGCTTCATCTGCACAGCAAAGCCCACAGATCTGTCACAAAACTGTGTGGGCCTTGGAGGCAAACCAGCCCAATAACTGCACAGAAGTTTGCCTTTGCCTTCACTCATCTGAGCTACATGGTTTGCCCAGCCAGGCCAGTCAGAACACAGTAGTTCCCTTACTACCTGAGTGACTCAGACGCATCACTTAACCCCTGTAAGAACACTTCCTTACCTGCTGAATTGAGGGATAGCCCCTCTCTCTGTCCAGCCCACCATAGACTTCCAAGAGCACTCTGACATGAGAGCAAGCCACCAAAGCAAGGCCAGGCTACGCAGCAGACTATCAGCTGTGAGCTTCTGCTCAGTGAGGTTCATGGTTTTTCTAAATCGATCAAAATTCCTGTCTGTTCCAGCTCATTTTATTCAATTTTGGAAGTCTTATTTCCCGGTTATTTTTTTCTACATTTTCCATTCTTGATTTAAATGTGACATGAAGATCTGTGTTTTAGGAAACTTGGGTTCGAAGATCTTCTTTGTAGGGGCTGAGAGGAAAAGTTTTCTCTAGAAATTAACACAGGTCACATGGCCCGTGTGGTCACTGCGGTGCTGCCCTTATACCCACTTCATCAGGAACAGGGAACACAGGCATCAATGCAACACAACTGTATCCACAGATGTGTCTGGCTTCCTGGACGGTCCCATCATCACCTTGTGACTACATGAGGCCCCAGGAGAGCTGCTCTGGAGGCCCAGTCATGATTCCTCTCATCTCTGTCTCACACTGGCATGCACAGGCCTGAGAAGACTGATTTTTCCAGATGTGCACACCTCAAATCCACACACTCACCTTCATCTCCTCGGCGTCCTGGAGCCTTGTCAGATGTTCCTTCTCCTTATCTTGGAAGCTGACTTCATGCATTTTTTCTGTTTCAAATTGTAAAAGTGACTTCAGTTTTAACTGGCAGAAACTCAGAAAACAAACCGATGATGACATAGTGAAGATAGCAGCCAACTTGTACCAGAGCAGCACCAGGGACGGCCTTCTTCCTGCCCCAGCACCCCAAATGCCAGGGCTGACCTCTCCTGTGACCTGTGCTGGTACTTAGGTCACTTTACTTACGTAAATTGAGGTCTCCCCAGCAGAGAGCAGCCAGGGAAAGAAAGGGGGTAATTGGAAGCAGGCAGCCCCAGAACTGCTTCCACCTGGCCTCTGGGAGTGGGCCCCGAGGGCACGGGCATGAGGACATGATCAAGTCTTGCAGATTATAAAGCTCTTGAGTGTAAGGTGACATCTGGATTCATGTCACTGGTAGAATTCCACAAGGAGCTAATTTACCTCCCAGGAGTAACTGTTGATTTCCTAAGGCTCTGAAGCAGGAAAACAAGCTAAAGATGAAAACCAGGGAAACAGAAATAGATTCCAGCACTTTCCAGATTCACCAGGGGGCCCCAGGTGGGGAGGGCTGCTGCCAGCACTCCTGTCTCTCTGTACTCTTGCTCAGTGGGGCTCCCTGAGCTGGAAAGCTGGGGGAGGAGGGGCTGCAAGCAAATGTCATTTGGAAACTGACATCTAACTCACTATATCTCTAGTCTATTTTACCTTATATCAGGCCATCTCCCTGTTTGTATTTATATTCAGTGGCCCCACTGCACGAAACACATGCAAGAGGGGAAAATGCTTTTCTTTATCCAGTGCTAGGTGGCATACTCTATTCTCAACATTCATTCCTTACCACTAAAATAAACTGTTACCAAGCTATGGCAGGGCTCTTTCTTAATTTGCCTTTGAACCTGTAGTAGCATGTATTTATCCAGTAAATAGCTTTACCTGAAAATAAAAGAAATGAATAATAACACCATCAATCCTATTACTTATCAAAATATTTTTATTTTAAATATTCATTTCTAAGACCACAAGGATCTATTTATTTTGAATAACTGCAATAAAGGTTTTAACCTAACACTGCATCATAAATTATTGCAACACACATGCATGTTTTGTCTCCGGCGTGAATTCTAATATCTCCAATGATATTCTATTAAAGTCTACTGAACTTTTAGATATTTTGGGTGTTTTTCTCTTTTCCTCTTCCCTTCATTCTTGTTTATGCTTTTCTGAGCTAAAGTTTTGTGATGAGGTGCTGGAGAGATGGCTCAGCAGTTAAGAGCACTTGCTGTTCCTCCAGAGAATGAGGTTCAATTCTCAGCACCCATACCAGGTGGCTCACAAATGCCTATAATTCTACCTACAACTTCTTCTGCCCTCCTCAGGCAACATTTCAGCCTTTACTATGTGTGGTTGGTCTCAGGCTGCACATTGCAAAGTTCTTAATCCTGTTCTGGCTTCTGCATTTCTGATTGCCACTCTTAATGTTTGCTTCTCTTTACTCACATGTTATTAAGCATTTTCTGTTTATCAGATACCACACAGCTAAGGGAAGGGCTTGTTCAAAAGCTGAGCTTCTCAGCTTAGCCACAGTGTAAGTGCAGAACTCCATGGAAGGGTCTGACATAAGATAATCACCCCTGGGATATAGCAGGTAGCTAGTCCAGAGAAGACTGGAGGTGACCCCCTCAGCGTATTGACTTAGCCACAATCCCTAACTAGGCTGCACAAGGCAATCATAACAGAGATGAGCAGAGCCAGAGGCATCTGACAAGCGTGAGGGACAAGATTTGCTGAGTGATTAGAGGCCACATGGGTGGAAGTGGGGGATGCTGGCCCAGGCAGCTGGATGGACAGAGGGAAGCTGGGAAGGCTTATACACAGTAGGGCTAGCATGGATCTCTTCTTTCTGTTAACACTGGGGTTCCCAGCAGACACAGAAAGGCTGTAATTGAACTAAACATCAAGACTCAGCCAAACAGAGACTGACGTGGGCCAAGTGTCTGACACTGCCAAAGTAGTCACTATTTACCTTGGGCTCGAAGCTTGGCCAGCTCTTCGCTGAGTGAGTCCTGAGACTCTTCCAGCTGCCTCCTCTTCTGTTCCATGTTCTGCATGTAGTCCGTCAGAGATTTGATCTTGGCTTCATGCTTTTAGCAAGAAAACAGAGGGAAGGAAAGGTGAGTGGCGAGTGTCTGCTCGTCCGGGCTTGTCTGGAGCTGTCCAGTAGGAAACAACAACTTAGAGACCTCACCATGGAATGGCTCCTATTTTGTCCTTTGCCTGGGCTTCACAAATGAGGACGGAGGCAGTTCTGTTTCTTCCATGTACTCTGACGCTTATGTCTCCATACACACTGCATACTATGTCCCTGGCGCTTTCCACTTCATGTGAAGACCAAAGCCTACCCTGGTTTCCTTCCTCATGGTAAAAACTAAACAGCTACTGGTGTAGCTTGGCAGTAGAACACCTGCCTAGCAGGAGCAATGGCCTGGATTCAGTGCCCCGCACCCTAAGGAGCAGGGAGGGGAGTGTGTGAAGGAACTAGGAAACATCCAGGGCTGAAGGCCTCTATCTGTCTTTGGACATGCACCTGTGGATTCAAATAGCACATCTGTTTTTTTTTTTTTTTTTTTGTGTGTGTGTGTGTGTGTGTGTCCTTCAGACACAGGGCAACCAACTCTGGTCATTAGTGTCCTTGCATCTTAGGGTTCCTCTGTCTGGAGAGTTCCCTCTCTTCCAGAACCCTTCACATACACACACTCACACACATGCACACACAATGTCCTGCTGGCTCCCTATCAGACCTCAGCATTTTCTCACAGCTCTTGCTTCTGTGTGATGGTACCTTTTCTATTTTTTTTTTTTTTTTTTTTTTTTTTTTTTTTTTGCCCACAAGGGTATAGAGTAGATTCTTAATGAACACCAGTGGAAGGAGTCAGTAAATGGATGTGAGTTCAGTGACTGGTCAGGAATAATAGTGGCTTCTGGACAGACGGAAGATACAGACTGTCCCCCACTGGAATCAGGGCTCATGTTTAAGCAGGAAGACCCTGCAGAATGACAGGTGATGGCATAACAACTCTGTAACTCAGTGGGAAGACATATAAGAACAGCTTTGGGGGAAGAAGGTTTAACCAAAGAAGAAAGAATTCTGTTAGACTTCAGAAACCACATCAGGTCTTGGAGAACCATGGTTTTGTCCGTATGAAATCTCTTGGAAGCAATGAGTGAATTGATGGCTTCTGGACATCATAATAGAATATGAAACAGTCTCATGGTAAGCCACCCTTGCTGCAGACATAGGAAGATTTTCCTAATTTTTAAATTTTCTCAACTCTGATGCTGGGACCCCACCAGTGACAGTGAATGTTCTTCAGCCTTCCTCTGGCTGTACTCGCTCCAATGACCAGAGTTCCCTGCCTACATCTGTCTAGGGCACACTCTCAGCACTGCAGGCCAAGTGCTGCCCTTGCCCAGGGGCTCTGCAGGCTGCATCTTCTCTTCCTCCCTCCCTCATGAAGGGCACAGCTGACCTGATCTGAGTATTTGGGTCTATATGCAGGGTGTGGGAGGGATTTGGACATGGGGCCACTTTGTCCAGCTGGACACAGAAAGCACTGGGCTGTTGGCCGTGGACACACTGCCTATGGTTGACTTCAGCCCACAACTGTTGGGAGTCAAAGTACCCCTGAGTTTATGCCATGGTCTCAAAGGTAACCTAGAAACTAAAGTTGAATTGTATCTTTCTCCAATGTTTATCTTTTTCTCTCAATTTTTGTAAGTTATAAAAATGTCTTGCTGCAAATAAAAAGTTCTTGCTGTTAATGACAATATAGTCATAAAATATAGAGCAAATCTATAAAAATGTAGTATGAATTTCACCTACAAACTACCCTGTCTTACAAATTAAGGCATATTTTACAAAGATATAAAATGGCATAGATATAATGCAATATTTTCATTTTAGCCTAATTTTATAAAATTATACTTTTCAAGTGCCCAAGTTTTATGGATTTTTGTAAGTTCTATGTAATATTCTGGCTGGAGAGATGGCTTAGCCATTAAAGGCTAGGCTCACAACCAAAAATATGTAATATTCTTCTACAGCATCATTTGTCTATCAACAGGTGTTAGGGTAATATATTTTATGATAATATAAAGTAATAGCACATTCAACATTTTCCACATAAACTTTTAATATTTTAATCAGGAGATTATAATAACATATGAACTTTAAAAATTTAATCTCCATTACCAATAAAAAACAGAATACATAAGATCACAGGACCAAAAGACACTTCCAAGTTAGGGAGATGGCACATAGGGCAGAGGTGCCTTCTGTATAAGAACAGGGCCTACATCTGGATCCCCAAAAGCCATATAAAACCTGAGGGTGGTGGCATTTGCCTACAGCCCGAGAGCTGAGAATGGGCAAAGACAGGTGGGTCACAGGGATGGCTGGCCAGCCAGTCTAGCCAAAACACAAGGCTCAGTATCACCAAGATATCCTGTCTCCAAAAATAGAGAAGAAAGAAATAGAGACAGGTACTCAAAGTCAACCTTCGGCCTCCACACATACGCATCCATGTGAGGACATACACACACGCACACAAACACACAAACATACTCAATATACTTATATGCTTTTTCCGGTTTTGTTTTTCCCTGGGCTTCCCAAAAGGATTACTAAATTATATCTCATGGTGTTTATCAACTTTCTATCACATATCAGCACTGAATAACCCTTTAAATATTATTTTACCTGGTAAAAAAACAACGGCAGATCCCATTTTAGACAATTAGGTTAAAGCTGTTTCTATTACTGTGTATGTTTAAAGCTATATCAGAATACGGTGTTCTTTTGTCTGCCTCTTGGTACTGTTAGACATTCTAGGCCACACTTGTACCTGCTTCCTCAAATGACTGTCACAAGGTAGTGAGCAGCACACATTTCACAATCTCAGAAATCTCAAACCCAAACAGTAAGCTTACACATCGGTGTAGCCCAGAACTGCTCCACAGTCCTCTGAACTATCTTCCCAAGATGAAAGCACCATTCCAATAGGAAAAGAACATGGCCAAAGACACATGCCCTGAGCATGAGGAGCCAAGACACAAGTTTTGGTTTATGTCCAGTTCTGCCATTATGGATTTGACAATATATTTAATCACAATCACACCTCTATTTGGAAAAAAAACAAGAATAAATTCTGCCTATGGCATTTTTTAAAGATCAACAAGAAAATGCAAACAAAATTTTGAGTGCCATGTGTACATATGACAAACAATGAAATGGCTCCTGTTACTACCATCTACAACAGCTTCTATTTGCACAATTTGTCCCCATGGTAGATTTACAGATGTAGGAATGCTACCCTAACTAACAGGAGATTAAGAGATACATTATATATGCCCAACTATGGGCTAACAGAGAAATACAGATGGACCCTTTGAAGACAGAAAAGCCTTTGATTTGTGTAACTTACACAACAAAATCTATCTTAAGGATAGCCCCAGAGAAATCAGGCTTGGTAATACATACCCCAAACACCCATATTCAGCAAGGAGGTGAGAGAGTGCATCTGAAACAAGGGGATCATGAATTTAAGACCATTCTGGGCTACAAAGTGATGCTTTTGTCTCAAAAAGACAGAAAAGTATGGCTGGGATAACCTGAACTAGGTTCATGTAGACTGAGTGTCTACGTGTCTAGTACACACATCCCAAGAAGGGCAAGGAGGGAACAGATCTCAACAGAGGAGTGTGAACAAGATGGGATGGACAGCCCACCTGGGAGATCAGCAACTGGCAAGCTGCCAGCTCCCGTTCGCTGGCATTCATCTTTCTGTTGGAGTCCATCTGGGCACTCTCCAGCTGCTTGCTACGGTTCACAAGGGACTTGACCTCCGACTTCATCTTGCTAATGTATAGGCGTGCCATGGTGAACTCCTCTTCAATGACTCCATTCACATCTGCCAGCTGAGCAGAGAGAGAACCGTCAGATGTTCAAGGATCCCTTGACACCCAACCATGGGTCCTTGAGACAGACAGCTCTAGCTTTTTGGCAAAAAGTCTAATCATAGGGAAAGTTAAAAATAAAAACTACCAAGTCCATGTGAAGTCCTCAGAGAAAGTTCCCGTCAGAAACCACAATCCAATGTGCTCCTCAGTTAGGTATACATTTCATTATCATTGATTTGAGGATAGATGGGATGACCCAGGAAGAAAAACGACTGAAGAATTTCTTAAAGGAGAAAATTTCTCAGAAGCTTTACCTTGCCATGACCACAATGGTGTCCCTATAAGGGCCCTTAACCCTACCTGTGGAGAATCTAGGCCCAGAATTTCAATTCTCCACACCCTCCACAGTGGTCAGGTAGCCCAATGCCTCTATGTGCCATGGCTGAACTATAAAAGACTTTTTCCATAGTCTTCAAACAAAACTTGTAATGCCTGGGGATGCACCATTCTTTCCTTGTGGTGAAGGTTCTGTTGCTACCAATCTTTTTTCTTTGCCTTTCAACACCTGCCCTTCCAAGTAGACCTACTTATTAAGATATCTAAGAATAAGCCTAAGTTTACATCAAAAAGTGATTATTCTGATGGAGTTTCTGAATGAGCTATATCTGGTTTCTAAGTTTCAGGGCTCCACTGGAAACCAAAGAAAAAACAAACAAAACAAAACAAACAAACAAACAAAAAAACCGGAAACAAGGTATTTGGGATTGATGGAGATGCAGGGTACACAAGCTAAGCCATGGAGAAAGTAGCTTGGTGTATACTATATTTGGCCACCAGAGGGGAGCCTTGCACTTTAGTTAGACTCTTTTGTCCCAGCAGCCTCCAGCCCAAGGACCAGCTTCTGCTGAAGGCAAGGTCTCTAACTCTAGGTTCTAATGCTCCACAGTGTCCTCTCACTGCCCTTCCCACATCCTCATGTCATTACTGCTGTCATTAACTAGCCTTTTTTTCCATGTATTCATTTGAGAGCTAAGGTTTAGATGGTGTTGAAATATGAGCCCTGAAAATCGGTAGCAAACATAAAGTTCATAGCTCTGCATGTTGGCACTGGGATTTTAATTTATAAGAATTCAACAGTACTTAACAGTGACTCCAACACAATACCAAGCTAAAGCAGGGAAAAGCTACAGTTATCAGCCTGACTCCCCTTCTCAGAAGCTCTTGCTAAACTTAAGCTGGGCTTGTGACTGCCTGAGATTTGCCTTCCAACAGTGCTCCTTGTTCCATCCGTCTCGTAATGCAACAGCATAGAAACACTAAGTGGAAAATACTTGCAGCCTTTGTCATTGGTCCAGCATAGAACAAGATGGTCTAGTACCATGATCTGTGAGAGTCATCAATGAAATTAACTAGGGCATCCAATGTCTGGAATCTAAAATTAATCTAAAAAATCCAATGAGTATTTTTAAATGCCGGACTTCCAGCAGGAAGGACCTTTAATGGCAAAGCAACAGGCATGCTTTGATTTCATTAGCGTGTTCATCAGCTCCATGTCAAAATTTTAGCATAAAGACACCTTCCCTTACTGTTGTCAGCAGCAGATGCCGATTTCCCATAAATCAACTCCACCTGGTCCCAGGAGGCCTTTAACCAGTGTCAGAACTGCCTTGCTCAACACCAACATGTGGCACTAAAAATTAACAGAATCTCCAGACTGGGACTGACAGACTGACCTGGCGGGACCTGCACATGGTGCTGCTGCTGCACACGCTCACAGGGACTCATGAAGCACTCAGCGGCAATCAAGGCCCAAAGTCTTAGATGTGCAGCCGAGACCTTCCAATGGCTTTCTGTTTCCCAAAGGAGATTTCTAAATTTTGCAGGAGTTCCCAGTGTTTAACCATTGTCAACACACCAAAGGATCATGCAGTAAAGCTGTAAAATGCTTCTCAGAGGGTTCTGTTTGCAGGATTTGTGGGGGCAGCAAGTTAAGGAACACCAGCCAGTTGTCATTCATCCTCAGCCAGGTGTCATCCACAAAACCAGTAACTACTCCATCCAAGGTGCTCTGTCACTGGAAAGCTATGCTCATCAGAACTGTGTGACACTAGCCTTCAGAGGGAGTCACCACCACCCTCAGAAGACGATGGTCTACCTCAAAAGTGTGAAGCTGACTCCATCTAATGTTTCCCCCAATGAGACTATTTTTGTAATTCTTGATCCTGTTTTTCTGGTTAATGACAACAGCCATTCATTGTTGTTCTTGGCTCATAACATTCTTTTTCTCTCTCTTCCTTCTCATCCCAGCTTTGAGACAACTTTAGACTACCCACTATTTCTTTACCTCTCTCACTTCCTTGCCCTCAAGAACACCAGTGTGCATAACTTGAGGGGATAAAGCAATTCATGGTAATCTTATTCTCCTTTGGAATGGTCCATGTGACCTACATCTGGCCAACTATGTCTCCTAGGAATTTCTGGCATACAGTTCCCTCCTGGATAAAAGTAGTCTGTTTCAGCCCACACTGCTTGGGATGTAGTCGAGTGAAGATGTGATGATTGGTGCTATTGCAGTGATCTTGCTATATGAGGCAAAAGATATAAAAATATGAAATAGGCTGAGGACAGCCAGAGAGGGAACAGAATGGCTGGGTTCTCTATATTATCCAGCCACTTCACCAGAACAACATTTGTTTCTCTTACTTTAGTGCAGTCACCTGGAGAATCTTGTTAAAAGGTGAAATTCTACTTCAGTATGTCTGAGGTAGGCCTCGGGTCTGTATTGCTAATTAGCTCCAGGTGATGCAGACCACACCGAAAAACAGGCACCTGGCTTCTCCTGTTGTGTGGATAATTAAGTGTGGTTTACTCCGAAAGCCACTGGTAGCTGCCTATGACTTTCAGCTGGAAGCTTCCATAATCCATACTGCTTGGCTGGAGAATTCTCAGTGCATTGGGTTCATAAGTGGGAGACACCTGAGGTCCAAACTCCCCCCAGCTGCCTCCAATCAAGACTGGAAGATGCTCCCCAGATCTGAAAGGCAAATTGTTACTCTCCTCCACACCAAACTTCATTACCATCTTTTTTTTTTTTTCCTGCCTTCAATTATTTCCCATCATGCTACACATGCAGACCACAGCCCTGAGGCTCTGGTGCCATGAGGCCCCCATCACACCAAGGACAGAAGTCTGGCTCACCGTCTTCACATCATTGGTGCCAATGATTCCACCTATCTCCCCCAGATCCTTCAGCAGCAGGTTCAGGATCTCCGTGGCCCTCTTCCTCTGGTGATTGCTAAGCTCTTGTAGCTGACTCAGCTCTCTCTGTGTGGTTGTCAGTGTTGTCTGGAAAAACAAATTCAACCACAAGTTACCAAGGTGGGACCTGCAGCCTCCAGAGCTCAACAGCCCATGCCAGACGCAGCTCTTTGATCATCTCTGATCTCAGTGCACGAGAACCCGGAAGGCCAACTGTTGCTCTACACTTGGTTCTCTGACAGAAGAACTTAATACGGAGATGTTATCTTGTAAGACCAGATATGTTTTAGTTGACAATAACCACGTTAGCAAAGCAAGTTATTAAAAATGAATCCTGGGCCTAGAAGATGGCACAGCAGGTAAAGGCAAGAACTAACTCCAGCAAACTGTCCTCTGACCAAGTGAAAATAAGTCTTTTTAAATAAATAAAGGTCTCAGTCAATAAGGTACTTGGGACCTGAGTTCAATAACCCAGAAACTATGTGACAAAAATCTGGGTCTGGTGGTGCCCACTTCTTATCTCAGTGCTGGGAAGGAGTCCTGTGGCCCCACTGGCCAGCCAGTCTAGCATATTCTTTGAGTTCCAAAAGAATGAGACTATCTCAAAAAACAAGATGAACAGCATCGAGGAATGACGCCCAAGGCTGACCTCTGGCCTCCATCCACATGCACACAATGGTACAAAAAGAGGCCCTTATGTTTCTAGTATTTAACCACATTTTCTAACTTACCAAATGCTGTTTCATTCCCCTTGTTCTAGTTTAAGGTCCCCAGTTCCATGCTCAAACAAAAATCTGCTCCCTGGGTAACTTCCAAATTCTAATTAATGGGACTGGAATCAGTGTCCCAGACAAAACATTAACGAGCATAGAAAATAACTTAAAACATCTTGAATACTCAGGGAAGACAAATTAAATACTGTAATTTTTCAAAATTACTCAAGCTCCATAGTAGAGCTCCTTCAGAAGCAGTAAAAGCTCTGTCTTCACACCAAACTTCAGCAAATCAGTCTCTTTTCTACCTCCCATGTTTATTACCACAAGAAGTAATGTGTTCTTAACTCACAGCAACTGAATACCCTCTTTTAGCATCTTGGTATGAACTCGGCCAATACTAGAGCAAGTCTTCTACTCCTGGAGCCTTGCAAATTAATTCCCCCACTGTAGCTAGTACAGTTTACTTAAAAACTATGAAAGCCGTCTGATAACAGTTGTTTTGACACAAATTAGAAGCACAGTATGGAAAATCTTGCCTTACTTCGAGAAGCACAAAACACAAAGCATGACGGGCTGTTGGAACCCAGGAAAACGAGCAGAAGCAGTGTAGGTGTCCTCCCCAAGTGAGTCTACAGTGATTTAGGGCACCATTGCCAACTGTTCGTTTCACCACAGACACACTTTCTCCGGGAAGCTATAGAAAGACCTTTCTCCCTCCATGTGGTAGGAAGTGGAGAACAAATAGGACTTCCTGTCCACTCTACCACCAGCACTGACCTCACCACCTGCTCTGTGTGCCCAGGACTGATGTTTCCATATGGTAGTCTGGCACAGTCTAGGACACCAGGCCATTAGGCAGAGGCACCAAGAACAGCAGGCTGCAGCCACACAACTTCTCCACCACCCATCTCCAGGCAGCAAAGGGCATGGCACAGCCACCTCAACAAATGCTCACTGGTCCTGCTGCCTGCCACTAGTTTACCAAGTAAACTGCCTCCCTGGGAAGAACTGGGAAGAACTCGAAATACAGCAATGTGCTGGCTGGATTTAAGTTAACAGGACTGGCTTACCTCTGGCCTCCTGAAGCTAGGACAAGATGGCATAGCGGGGAGCCATCTCATTCAATAGGGTATGAACAATGGAATGCATAATGCTCTTTAATAACAATGCTCTTGGCGTTATTCATTGTTCCTCATTACTATATCACACAGGTCCTTGCTCAGTGCTTTACATAAGCTGTGACTAACACTCATGCCACTCAAGGAGCAAATGATTGTCATTTTGATAGATAATGCAATTAATAGTCAAGATGTTTTAAACATCTTGCCTGAGGTCAAAGAGTCATAAGGTCACATTTTTCACTGAGCTTTTTCTGGATCTAGAATCTGCATTCAACTATTTCCAGAAAGCATTCATGCTGATGTTATAAGCTTCCTGGGTGTAAAACAACTGTCACAGGCAGTCTGTGATGAAAGGGCTGTTGAGAGAGGCCTCGGAACAATGCGAGTCTTACAGTCACAAGCATTCAGCCAACTGCCTTCCTAGATAAGTCTGTCAACAAGGAAGTCCCGCCCCTTTAACACTATTGCTCCAACCGTTTTCTGGGCCAGCTCATCCGTCAACTGCTCATTGGCCCTGGTCTTGTCCTCCACTTCCTGTGACTTCTGGTCATAATTGACAGCCAGCTCCTCCAGGGCCTGGAGGACTTCTTTCACTTCATCTTTGGCTGCCTCATTTTCAATCTGGAGACGTGTCAACTCCTCCTGTATCTTCTCATAGTCCCTCCTTGTAGAAGCTAGAAGCTGGGGAGATCAGAAGGAATGGTGACTCCACTAATTATATGTCAAGGACCTATGCTCTACTCACATAGAGCAACTTTATAACGATATACAAGAGAACAGGTTGGAAGCACTCAGTCTGTCAGTGGCTCTCAGTGCATGGCACAGATGCTAAATACATTTTCAAATGCTATTCCAAAACCCTTCTCTCTTTTTTCCTTCTTAGCTTTAGAATTTTATGCTTAAGTCAAAGACTGAACTACACACACACACACACACACACACACACACACACACACACCACGGTGTAGCAAGCAAGCTGGCTGGCTTTCCCATGTTTAACAAAAGATGGGAGAACCATTCCTAATGACCGAAGTAACACTGGCAAAGCTTTTGAAATCAGTGCTATGATTTCATACTGTATATAGGTTGATTCCACACCAAAGAGTAATTAAAATGAAGACAAATGTCCTTATCATGTTTTAAGAATGTATAGAAGCATATACCCCAAACACTGACATGTGGTAAAATGAGTTCCTAGGCTCGTAGTTTCTTTAGCTTTGTTCCCACTGTTATTTTCTGACTTTCCTAAAATGAGCATTTATTGCTTTGTAGGAAAAAAATGTTAAAGGTTTGAACTGTAACAAAAGAAACCGATCCAAGGCAGCTGTGCCTCTTTGGACATGCAGAGAACAGCAAACATAAAAAGTGGTTTCAACCACACGCAAGAGAGAAATCTATTAAATATGGCTCACTACAAAATCACAATCGTTACATTGTAAAGATGATGGGAAACACAGAGGAAGGAAATGGTTACAAGACAGTTATTTCTGGATGTGGGGGACTGAGAGTGGGACATCAGTCTCCGCCACCTGCCGTCACTGCATCATAGGAGCCAATCAACAGCACTTTAGCAACAAAGCAAAAAGCATCTTAAAGCACAAAAGAGAAAAATACTTAGGTGATCTCAGCAAGAGAATTTTGAATTATCTATGCTTGATAGATTGGCTGGCTGTGCTGTGCTTGGGTTCCTGTATGTAAAATCCATGGCAATCAAGGCATTGACTGTAGAACTGGATGCTGGCAGGGGGAGGCTGAGAACAGCTGGCCTCCTTTTTAGTGTACCAAATATACAGTAGCACAGCACTGGGTCCCACTCTCTTTCCTTCTGAAGTTCTACACTGATTTTGGTTTTGTTTTCCCTGTAGGACAGAGGGAGATATGGTGTACGCCAAAACATAAACCAGATTTCTGCAATAGTCAGGCTATAGAACCAGCTTAGGTATCCATCAATAGATGTCTAGGTAGCGGAAATGTGATAGGGAGATGATGGATGGATAGATGGATGGATGGATGGATGGATGGATGGATGGATGGACAAAGTGGAAGGCAGGTAGATAGATGCAGATGATTGATTGATAGATGCATGCACATGATGAAATTTTATTGCGTGAGAAAGAAATAGGAGATTGTGTCATTTGTAGGAAAAGGTCGGAGACACATTGACATTTAGACAATTAGCCGATGCAGGAAGACAAATGTCACATACTTTCTGTTCTACATGGACTGTAGAGAGTGATCTTGGAAAAGGAAGTAGAAAAACAGCAGGAGAGGAAGGTGAGACAAGAGGGGGAAACGGGCTGGGGGTGAGGTTGAATATGGTCAAAGCAAGTTAGACTCATGAAAATGTCACAGTGAAACCCATTCTGTGTAGATGACTGACGCTGCTCAAATGCAGAGGGGACATACCCTGAAACAGAAGAGTGATGCTCTGTGTGGCTAAGCAAGAAGCACACTCATCCTACGGCCTGGAGAGAGGTGGGTGCCCTCCCAGGGCCAAGTGTAGCACAGAGCAACTCCCCAGGCCTTGGAGTACTACAGAGTCACACTTGTCTTCTATGCACAGTTACAACCAACCTTTAGCAGGCACTGATAAGAAAGCTGCCATGAAATCTCCACATGCTCGAAGGTTTTGAAAAGGTTATTTGCAAATTATATTTTTAGGACTAACATTAACAAGAAAAACTAATAAAAAAATTTGTGAAAACGAATTTATTGCATACTTTACCTCATCCTGATCCAACATCTGTTGCTTTAGCTTTTCAGCCAGCTGGCTCTGCTGGTTAATTTCATCATCCTAAAAAGAAACACCATGCTTAATCTGGGTTAGTTATGTCAGTTTTGATACCCTGGCTTCCCTTCCACAGTCAGACACCAAGAAGCCGGTCCTAAATTCACTCATTACATTGGGGGGAAGGGTACAGCCAGAGACAATTCTGGGATCTCGTTGATTAGTGTGTTTCTTCACCCAGCTTTCTTTCTGGGAAATGTAATATCTACAAATCGAACCCAAATCTTCTCCATCCAGAAGTCAGAGGTCTGGTACTTGGGCACTGAAAGGGACTCCAGATACATCCTTCCCCAAACAAAGATGTTAACAGACTAGACTATCAAGCACATCTGTGACCAGGAACGCTGCCAAGTGACGAGATGGATGGACCACTATTTCAATACCATGTCCATTTACTTAGAGTAGCAAAACTAGTGCTTATGTGGAGTTTTCTCTTTGGTATCAATAGACAGCCCTCTTGATTGGCAATCAATAGCCTTGCCAATTGAAAGACAAAATAAGCAAACAAACAAACCCTGCAACCAATGGGGTGTGCACACATGAATGCCAAGCCAAAGCTCAAGTGGGAAAAACAGCAGCTCTCCCACTGGGTGTCGCTGCTGAGAAAGCAAGAATGCCTTGCCAGCCTCCCAACCAGCAAGCCTTCTCTAATGAAGGAGAGGCAGCAGGCTTGACACCTAACCACTGCAGAAGAACGCGGCCTTCACTGCTCTGTTCTCGTGATTTTAAATGAAATTTTAAGTATAGTCTGTGAAAAATGACAGTGGGGCTTGAGGCTCATCTATCCTTCAGTTATAAGAGGAGAAGTGATATTTGCTGACCTGTCTCAGGCTGTGCACCAAGCTGTCAAATCCAGTCCAGTACATTACACTGCCTCTGTGCCAGATCCTGCTTTGGTGTTATCACCATTAAAACCCCTCTCCAGAACTTTGGATCTGTTTCAGAGGTGAGGTGAGGGGGGTGGATGTCAGAACCTGGTCACAGAACCTTTATTCCGAAGACATCCACAGCATATATTGGTGGTGTCTGTGCCAGCACATGCTTGCGGTTAGTGGATGGTGTAGCTGGTGCCTTCCAAAGAGCACCAGCACTCTCAGGTCTGCAATGGAGGCTCTGAACATCCTTATTCTGTGTCTTTGGTCTTTCCTACACACTTGTTCTCACTCTCCTGCTCAGAAAGCCCATTTGCGCCAGGCAGTGATGGCATCAGTCAGGCAGTGATGCCTTTAATCCCAGCACTTGGGAGGCAGAGTCAGGTGGATCTCTCTGAATTTGAGGACAGCTTGGTCTACACAATGAGTTCCAGGACAACCAGAGTTACACAGAGAAACCCTGTCTTGAAAAACAAAATAAAAACAAAAACCAACAGCAACAAAAAGAAAGCTGATTTGCACTGAACTTTATATACCGAAATTTCTTCAATGGCTGTATAAAATATTGATGATTTTCCTCCCAACTCAGATTTCTGGCAGAAAAATTAGAGAAATGACAGCACAGCAAAACTGCCAGGAATTGGCGCTTCGGCAGCTTACTCACTATTTTTGTAGGACATGTTTTTCTTCACTTCCATCCACTTAGCATGCCCGTTACAAGCATCAGTTTTGTATTTCTGCCCCTCAGAGGGGGGAAACCTGTCCCCAAGTGACAGAAATAAAAAAGGGAAGGATGAAATAACTTGCCTTCTCATACTGCACTCTTGGCAAACCTGGAGATACAGCCTTCCTCCCTGACAGGTGACAAATGGAGATTTGATGAAAAGCGGGGGAGGGGGAGGGGAACAGGGACACGACATGACACAATGGACAGCCCCATCCATCCGGGAAAGATGAAAACAAGGTTCCACTAGAGAGAAAATCAGTACTAGAGCTGTGTCCTGAAGTAGACTTGCCTTTTATGAGGGCAACTTTCTAAGGATTTGATGTTGCCTATTCTGATTTCATTTTAATTTCTAAGCCTTTCTGAATGAGGTGTGCTGTGCTTTCTGCACAGCAAGTGTGTCTCTCAGGACATGTTTAAGCATGCTCACACTGAGATAACACATTTCAGAGCACTTTTCAAAAATTAATTTTGTGGCTGGATTTTCTTAGACATGAAATAATATGGTCACCTTTAATTCTGGAGATGTTTTTGCTACTCAGTAATTAGTACAGTATGTATTCAACTACCAGTTCTTGAATTCACTGCCTCCAAGGAGAGACTGGGCCAACATCAATATTCTGATGCTACAACCCAGCTCCCCACTATACTGACACTCCTTTGATGTCACCATAGATGTGGCTTCTCCATCAAGCAAAGAGAACACACAGAGGAGACTAATAAGGGACCTAGTAGTTATAGTATACTGTTATACATTAAAGATTTTAGTCCCCATGGCTATCTTAGAAGTGACATCTGTGAGCCCTGAGTTACAGATGAGAATAGCATACCGAGAAGCAGGGCATCTCCTACTGGCCTCTTATATTAAGTCACGGGTCTCCTACAAAGCCCATGCTTTTCTATCAAGCAGCAGACCTTGGGGTATATCTGTCCTTAAGTCCATGTGAACATCACAGAGGGTTTTGGAGAAACTGTGTTATCTTTCTCCCACTGTTTCCTAAAAAGATTCACTAAGGATGGCCAGTTCCTTGGTTAAAGGGCTAAGGTCATCATGAAATGAGTGTGGGGCTCAAGGTCAAGGGCTATGAAAACTCATTCCTGCTCTGCCACCAAGGGACTGTGAAAACTTTAGAAAGACACATGCAACTACCCAGGCTAATGTTCACATCCCTCCAGATACAGTATTCAGTAATCAAAGAAGACACCATGTTCCAACTCTCGAATTCTCAAAGTTTCTAACCGCCTAAATCACCAGAAGCATGGAGCTATCTTTTAGAGTCTTTGAGGGAACTTAAAGACTGACAAAGAATGACAGCTGATAGGACATAATCAAGCAGCTCACAAACACAGCTGACAGTGGACATGAGCTTTGATGCCCTCCAGGACATTGCCTCTGGGTTCTGTTCTTTCCCACATCTCTCAACATCACAGAACCAATTCTGACCCGCCATCCAAGACTCTTGAGATACAGGAATCTGTGAAGGGAGGAAGGGATTACATCTGGTTTTCTTCACTGCTGAAAACAACAACAGTTCTTTGGAGAAATCAGGAAGTTCACATAAACTACTAACACACTATTGATCTCCTTTTGTCCTGTCGAGGTCTTAAGTACATTACCCATGTAGAATAAAGAAGAGGACACCCAGAACACGAAGGGTGAAGTACACAGTTCTCTTGGGTATGGGTATTTTGTGAGATGTGTTTTCAGAAACACAGGATGACTCTGCTTTAATCTTTGGGGATCATAAAACTCCCAGAACCACAAACAGTAGAAGGAGTGTCCCCAGGCAATCAGTCACATTCAGCTTGCAAAGGTAATACCAGACTCTGGGCTTTACCCCAAAGACAGAGCCCTGTAAGATTAATGGTGATGTTCCCAGAACAAAGCTATTACATCCACGCCATAGGTGTCCTCATGGCACCTGAGCTGAACCAACACAGAAAAGATTAAACCAGACTGACAATATCAGCAACCTTGATGAAATGAACTGAAAGAGCTTAGGATATCCCATGAGCAATATGCCAGGAACACATGGCATGCTGACTTAGTTTCTGAACCTCTGGGATTCCTAACTTTACTGGGGATGATTGACACATGCTGTTCAAGGAGTCTTTTCAATATTCTAACCTTTACAGTGCCATGCCTAAGTGAGTCCTAGAAGTTTGTCCTAGGATTAAGCATCCCCAATTAATGTGATCAATCTCCATCATTCAACAATGTGTCTTTGAAAACGGCTTCACAGTACAAAGACCATCATCTTTAATATGATTAGGTCCAAAGCTCAGGATCTTAGAGCTACTCAAGTCACACTTGAGTCTTTGGAGTCACTTACCTTGTCCCAGGCTGGGGTTACTGTTAACTTTTCCAAGAAAAGCAAGCAGAGGCAGAGAAAAGGAGGGAAGCGACAAATACACCCTTGCATACTCACACAGCCCTCCTTACCTGTAGCAGTCTACCGGGACAGACTGCTAAGAATGATCACCTGTCTATCTGGACCCGCCCCCCCCCCTTCCTGGTTCTTCTAATCAAACATCCATGAAGGTTTCTATTCCCACAGCAATCAAACTAGAGAACAGGAATCAGGAAGAGAGGCATCTGTAGTTGTCTGCAGCCTCCCCACCCCCCCCCAGCCCCACACCAGCTCCAAAGGGCTTGGTGCTCACTGGGCCTGCCACCTTCTTCCATCTTTGCACAAAGGTGAAGACTGTTGGTCTCTGGCTAATATATGTATAAGAGACATGCAGAAACTGCTTTTCTTAGAAAACACTAACCCCACAAAGCCAAGGAAAAGCAAGATAAAATCCTATGGTCTCTATTTTCATTTTGTATCTCTCTTCACTTTGTGTCAGTCAACTGATTACCTCTGCATATAAGCATATTAACCATTCAGAGAGTGTTTATCTAAACACCTGTGCTACCTATCCTTTCTCATCCCCCTTTTCTCTGATGTGGTAACTCTGACTGAATCCTCCTCTTCCTTATCTCTGCCATTAAGAGATAACATGATTTATCACTTTAACTGGGGCTGAGTGGCGTCTTTGCGGGCCACAGAGACAGAGCTCTTGTCCTGAACCACAGACCTTATCATCTAGCTGTCGGTACAGACTAGAGATCTCCTCGTCATACTTCTCCTTCTCTGCAGAGATGCCGACAACAACGGGCGTGATGTTGTCTATGATGGGTGTGTTGTCGCAGGGCTCCAGGTTCTTTTGGTCCTTGGCACTTATCTGTTCATCTTCAGGCACAGCTTCCCCTGAGAACACACAGCAAGTGGGGTGCTGAGGAATACAGAAATCAAGCATGCAACCCTCCAGGAAGAACTCTAAAAATAGTCACCCAGGTGACAAATACACAGAAGACACAATAAAAAGTCCTGTGTAGAGCTAATGTCTGTTCTTTCTATCTGGGAATAAAGGTGTAGCTAATTGACCAATTCTGGATCTAGGACACATGGCAAAAATCAAATGGCTCCACTGGTCACAGTGCTGGTAAGTGACCCAACCCCAGCACTGCCTGAGAGTGCCTGTACACATTTTCCTTTTGTGGAGAACTATGCTAGCACTTACTAGAATCATATTCTCTCTAGTCACTGATTCAAAGGGAAACAGACCTCTGAGGCATCCTAATTACCAATTAATTATGTTACTGTGTCATTAGTAGAAACAGTCAAAGCAAGGAACACAGTGCCACTGTTTAACTAGAATGCTATGGGACCCCAACTCCTGCCAACCTGAGACTCTCAGGAGGGGGGCAATGTCAGGGTAGCGTCAACTCAAGGACTGGACCTGCCCTGCGCAATCACTCTCTCCACCATCATGCTCTCCCCCAGGAAGCCCGAATTAATTGGCTCTGCTGGAGAGTTCAAATAGAATAATTTCTTGTGATGTCAGGTAGTCCCAGGGAAAGAGGATTTAAAAAAAAAAAAAAAAAGGACATCCAATCTAGAATCTATACACACCTCTTCTCAGTCTGCAAAGAAGGATTTTCTGGGCCTTCAAAGGAAGAAGGCTCAATTTGGCAATGCAAGTGGGGAAAAAGGCACAGATTTCAAGCTGACCAAAGGCTGCCCCAACAGGAAAATCATCATGTAAAGACAGAATGCAAGGAGCAGATCCTATGGAAATTACATGGCCTAACTCTTTCAACTGCCTTCTTGGAAAGCAAACCCACACCAAACACACTTCCCTGCCACAGCTTTCACCAGCAACTCCATGCTCTCCCTCCAGTCCCTGAGCATGAGGGCAGCCCAGGCCCCACTCAGCTTCTCAGTCCATACTATCCATTCTGCAAAAATTTCCCCGGAAAACTGCCCAGAGCCAAAAATGGGAACAAAGACAGAAGAACCAAGATCTTAATCTGTAATTTCATAAACAGTGTATTTCATGCCTCAGGGAACCCACCTGAACACAGTGCACATTATCTCTGTATAAACAAAACACAGGGATGGTCTGGCTGTGCTGTTTGTATACAGGCTTCCATGGAGGTGAAGCTAATATCAATGATTTCACTTTTGTGTCAGTTCCATTTAAAACAGCAATGTGAAGCAAATCCTAGATAATCCATGCTTCATTCACTACATGTAAAACTAAGCTTCACTATCTTCTCCCTTAAACTGGACTACACACTGTATGTATGCTTTTTTCTGAAATTATTGACCTGAAATAAAACTAGAAGATCATGGTGGCCTTTGGACCAAATCAGTATATCGTCAAGTTCCAATCCTTGGTTTAAAACGTTCAACAACAACCTTAGGGTAGGGAATGGGTTTCATTCAATTAAAGAATCTATATTCTCTACAGTCTGTTAAGCACATGGCCTATCAGAGTGGCAAGACAGATGAATAGATGGATGACTGGATAGAGGAGTGTGTGAGGGGATGGATGAAGGTACAACTTCTAATCACACAAAGAATTCAGAATATGCCCTCAGACATCTCAGGCAATGTACAACATAGATCAGAACTGTAAAGCCTTTTCCTCCTTTTTAATTCTGCTCCCCACTGACACTTTGGCATTTCTCACAGTCCTGCCTATGGTTATATTTTGGATTTTTCAGGAATAGGTCATAAAATTTGAGGAACACAGCAGTCCAATGCACTATGAATTTAACCATCCTGCTTCAACATGCTTAACTGTAGGTTAACTACTTAACTGTACTGACCCAGAAACCAGCCAACAATGACCATATTTTCCACAGACTCACTCACTACAGGCAAAGAGATAAGATCCACAAACATCTGGATGAGAAGCAGTCCCTGTGTGCTTTGGTTCCAAATGGCTACACAGGCAATGATATCTGGAGGAAAGGCAAACTAAGGGCTGCCCAGTGGTTTTGTTTGTTTGTTTGTTTTGTTTTAATTTACCTGAGCAGGCAGGGACCAGGGATTAACTCCTGTGACCTACAAATGACCTTGCTCAAACCAAAAGTTACAGATCTGATTCCCCCTAAACCTTTCTTCTTCTGTCACCTATGAATGACATCATTTCCAGGAAGTAGGTGATGTCCCAGTTTCCAGAAGTCCAGCAAGCTAACCATGCTGCTATGGGGCCCCCAGAAAATGATCAACAGATTCTCATAAACATGTCTAGCACTGCAATGCTATCCTGAAGTCACACTACACG
This sequence comes from Cricetulus griseus, assembly GCF_003668045.3. Lineage (NCBI taxonomy): Eukaryota > Metazoa > Chordata > Mammalia > Rodentia > Cricetidae > Cricetulus > Cricetulus griseus. The sequence continues at coordinate 124,586,991 of NC_048599.1, forward strand.
TTTTCACAAGCTGAATTAATCACAGGCCCATAGCCGGCTTAGCCTCTTCATTTGCTTTTTGTAAAGGAGAAGAGCACTGCTTTCATCACAGAACTGTTCCAAAGACAGTAGATGCCACAAGCGAGCACAGCTGGCATCACAGGCTCAAGTCCCACCTCTTACTCCCTCTCCTCCCTGGCATATGGGCCACTTGAGATGCTCGGCAATTCAATTATTTTTACTTATTCTTAATTTTTTTTTAGTATCTTCAAAATACTTGTGTGGCCAGCGGTCTTTTAAAAACTGAAACACCAGTTATGCAAGTCCATTTCCGGGTTATTTTTAACATTATTAAAACAAGGTTTGAAACCTACAGCAGTCTTTCTGGTTTCTCATGAGCACTTCTCTGAATCGGTGTGTCAACACCTCTCCCACAAAGCTACATGTAAACAGCAAGCTCTTGCTAGTTCATATTCTAAAGGTCAGGCAGGCATGGTTTTTTGCAGCAGCCATTCAGGTGGAGCTGAACAAGGCAGCCACACACAGAAGCAGCACAGCTCCTGCCCAGGGAGGAACCAAAGGGTTTCCAAACATCACTACCCTTCAAAGAACCGGGCGAATGACTTCCAGAAGCGACCCCAGTAAGTACGATGTCTGGGGACTGTAAATTCCCAACACTGTGCAAGAGCTGACACCAGGCAATCTGTCTCCATGGCAATCTGACCGTGTTAATCGAGAATATTCCCTGCACTGCAGTGTACTCCACAAGATGATTATGGAATAACTGATTGTAACAGAGAGGAGAGAGCTTCGAGCCAGCCCTGGAGGAATAATGCCCTGCAATCAGCCGGGGAGAAAGACCACCAAGTGAAGATTAGCAACGGCTTTTATTTTCTTTCCGCTTTATGAAAAGCAGATTTCTTTTAGTCCGGCCCAGGAGGCTTGTACCTGCTGCCTATAGAAGAGCTTATAACCTTGGAAATGTCTGGGTTTCTAAGCTGCAAGACCCCCCTTCTTTAAATAAACACCCTGGCATTTACTATTGTCAGCTGTAATTACCTTTAAGAACTAAAAAGATTTGTGTTTACACAGGAGCACTCACTCGGAGCATACCTATAAGGCTTGCAGAACCTTCTAATTATAAAAGGAAAACCCCCAGAGAACATAAATAACATCTCGGCAAAAATGGAAATCCATCAGTTTCGATGGATGAGAATGGCAGACCAACAACAACAACAAAATCTCATTAGGTCTATTAGTTAAAAATTCTAAAGGGGGTTTATTTGGTTCCTTTTTTACTTTAGGAATGCCACTAGACTGCCAGGAAATCATTAAATTTCACACATGAAATAGCAACAAGCTAGTTATTCTTTTCCTAAGTTGAGTCCCTGAAGCCTCTGGAAAATACGGAGAGGTAATTGCATTTTCTCAGCCACTCCAGGGCAGGGATTTGCAGGTCACTCCCAGCTTCCACCAGAAACCACTGTATATCTGGCAAACGAGGTGTTTTGTTTTAATACCAATTAAACAGGCCTAGTGGCAAACCTACTGGTAAGTAATTTCTGTATCGAAGACACGGAAAGGAAGTCTTTAAAGTAGCCAAATGGGCAAGAGCAGCTGGCTACAAGATGTCATTATATAAATGTGAAGGTTTTTTTTTTTTTTTGCATCATTCCTTTATGAGACTATTTTGCATACCAATAGCATCCTTTACCTTCTTTCCTAAAAATACTGTAAGCAGCTCCTGACATCCCCTAATTCTGTCCAGAGCAATTTTCTAACATACAGGCTACTCAGAACCTGCACCCTCTTTCCATTCATGGCTTTTGAACAGGCCACAGTGTTCGCTGAGCAGTCGGTATTCCTGTTAGTTTTGCTACACTCTCAAAGGAAGAAAGGAGACCTAACAAATTAGCTTGACTGAAATGCTAACTCCTATGAGCTCACACCGATGAATTCAAGAGTGGACCAGCATCCCCATAGACGTAATGCTGAAAAAGCAAATCTCAACAGTCATAGTGGTTCCCTCCCTCTTGAAACTCCCGCACTCGGCAAGCTAAGGCAGGAAGAAGGATCAAAGGTCAAAGCCAGCCTGGGCGACACAGCAAAATGCTGTCTAAAGCAAACCTAACAAAAGAAAGCATTTAATATTGTGATTTCCACAACGGAATTCAAACCCACTCTACTCATTTTATACCTAGTTGTTCAACAAGGGAAATAGCAGACACAGAAGATGGCCTTTACCCTGCTAGTCTGACACCTGGACTTTAGGGTCTCTTTTTTTTCCTGACATGGACCTCTGTAAACATTTTGGTTTAGGAGCCAACAATAAGGCTTGCCAGGTAAAGGTGCCTGCTACCAAGCCTTATCACTCCAGTTCAGACCCTGGGACCCAGAAGAAGAGAACTAACTCCTGAAAGTCGTCCTCTGGCATTCACAAGTGAAGTGTGTCATGTACGTACATACGCATGCACACGTACACAAATACCATAAAATGTAATTTTTAAAAATTTAAGTTTGGCAATAATAATTAGTGAAAAATCGGCCATGAATTTGAAGGAGAGCAGGAGGGGTATGTGGGAGGGTTTGGCGGGAGAAAACGGCAGGTAGAAACGTTGTAATAAAATTATGATCTCAAAAATAAAAAATGTTTCAATTTTAAATTTGGGTTTTTTTGGTTTTATTTTCCTTTTTTCTTTTTCTTAGAAATTACATTTTTATTCACTTATCCATGATTTTTAAAAGAAAGAAACAATAATGGAGTTAAAACTAGACAAAAATAGCTTTTCATCCTCTTTCATGACTCCTTTTGAGGCAGGGTCTCTCTGTGACCCAAGCTAGCTTTAACTTGGAATCTTCCCGCCTCTGCCTCTAGAATGCTGGGAGATGAGCTATGATGTATGAGCTGCAGGTGTGAGCAACGATGCCGGCACTCGGCTTACTTTAAAAATTATATTTATGTTTTTATTTACTGTATGTCCATGTCCATGCACAAGTGTTCTTGGATGGGGTAGGAGGAGCTCTTCTGGGTTTGCAGACAGCATCTCTTGAAGCACAGTCTCATGGGAATCCCATGAAGGCAATAATCCTCAGGAAACAGTCACCTCCTGTGCTGGCTGGTTTATGTCAGCTTGATACAGACTGCCATCAATTGACAGGAGGGAACTCAACTGAGAAATGCCTCCCTAAGACTGGGCTATAGGCAAACCTACAGGACATTTTCTTAGTAATTAATGTGGGAGAGCCCAGCCTATTGTGAGTGGGGCCTCCCCAGGCTGGTGGTCCTGCATTGTATGAGAAAGCGGCTGAGCAAGCCATGGGAAGCAAGACAGTAAACAGCACGGCACAGTGACCTCTGCACCAGCTCCTGCCTCCAGATTCCTGCCCTGACTTCCATCAGTGATGAACTACAATGTGGAAGTGTAAGTCCAATAAACCCTTTCCTCCCCAAGCAGCTTTTAGTTGTGTTTCATCACAGTAGTTGGAATCCTAAGTAGGACAAGTCTCACAGAAACCACCTCCTAATACTATCACCTCAGAAATTGTGATTTCAACATGTGCTTTGGAGGGAACACAAACTTTCAATCGAGCTTCAAATTGGTTCAGGTGGAGGTCAGACTTTAGATCAGCCTCTAGGCATGTAATAGGGTAACCTTTTGTAACTTTTCAATACTAGTCCAGGCATGCCTTTTTCTTGGGTAATGGTTTCTATTATCTGTCATTATCAACTGGACTAGACATGTGTCCTTATTTATTCATTTATTTGTCTGCAACTGATTTGCAGTTATTTCCTCCTGCTTTGTACTGCCACTGGATTCTCTATGAGAGCAAGCAAGGAAAGCTCAAAAGTTCCCAGGCGTGCACACACAACTTCTTCCTTGCTCTCTCACAGCTGGAATAGAGGGGCAAAACTTTTGAGCTATAAACACATCATGCAAGGAATGAAGTATCTTTCCCAGGAAAGCACACATTGACAGGGCTCCTAGAACTTTTTCATATCCCACTGTGGAAATATCACTACCCAGGGAATGTTGAAGTAAATTAAATAGCTGCCTTCTAGAAGTTTAAACCCAATGCCCTATTTCAAAAGGAACCAGGCACTATCCTGCCATTCTGATATGAGCTGGGAGAGCCGACCCTGTCTCCAGCTTAGCTTTTTACTCTATATGGCTATCATCCCTCAGGACTCAAGTACAAGGATTGGTGCAGGACAGCCCTGAAGGGCCTCCAGCCCATTACCCTCTGGGATGGCACTTTTCTCACTCATCTCATTGGCCAATACACAATCACTAAGGCTATTTCTGTGTAGGCAGCACCAATGACAGAAGGGATTGGACTTTGGTTAAGTTTACGACTCTCAGTGCTGGCTCTTGTCTTTAATCCCAGCACTCAGGAGGCAGAGGCAGGCAGATCTCTGTGAGTTCGGGGCCAGCCGATCTACAAATCGAGTTCCAGGACATCCAAGGCTACAGAGGAACCCTTCTCGGAAAAAAAAAAATCAAAAAACACAGGCAGGAAGGCAGGCAGGGAGGGAGGGAGGGAGGGAGGGAGGGAGGGTAGGGAGGAAGGAGGAAGGAATGAATTACAGCTTTCCAAGAGACCAAAGTGCCAGTCAACCCTGAGCAGAAAACAAATCGTGGCTTTGGTTTGTTGTACATGTGAGATACACCAACATATCACAACTTAGTCATTGCCACTGCTCTACACTTTTGGTTGGTTCATCCTAGAACCACCCCAGTCCCCTTACTCTGCCTCACTACACTCCTTTCACCTATTGTCTCTATCAGTCTACGTTCTCTGCATTTAAAAGCCTGTGCCTCCAAAAACAGTCACTTTTACAACAAGAATATTAACAAAGTTCTCTGCAGAACACTTCCCATCTAAGCTATCAAGTGGTTACAAGGCAATAGGCTGTGCGTGTGTGCAGGGGCGGGGGGGGGGAGGGGGGGAATCCATCAATCTCCACTTCCTCTCCTCTCCCCACCTATCACCTATAGGGGCCTTGCCTCTCCCTATCCTTCAACAACTACGGAAATATCAGTATTACTCAGTCTCCCCTCCTCAGCTCATTCCTGAGCTCCAGACCCTCAGACTTATGCCTTACTTTCCCCAAAGAATGTAACTTATGGTATCATGTAGCTTCTCACCAAAACACACAGAAAATCATACTTTTTAAAGATTTGCAATGAGGATGAAGTGGGCTAACCAGTTAATGCCATGGCATACACAGGGGCCAAGAATGGGATCCAGGACCCTAAAGAAATGTTAGGCCTGCAGGAAACTAGGCAAACAATGCAGGGCAGGTTCCAGAGGGTGGCACTGGATGTGGGATGAAGGACTGGACTGCTAGAGTTAGGTAAGAGATGGGAAATGGTTAGAATAACCAGGTTATTGCCCAACTCACAGTGCTTCTTGCCAGTGAGCCAAGCCCTCACCAAGGACTTTACTAAATGGCCCAGTCATCCCACAGGGAACTGACCCAAAAGGATTCCAGAAATACAGAAAAGCTTCCCAGAGCCTCCTCCTCCTGCCTTGCTTTCTGCACTTCCCATTCTTCTGCCCCTGCCAATCTGCATGGAATCATCACCCAGCACAGGTGCTGAGTTATTCAATTATTCTAGCAGCTTTTGAAACACATGCGTAGCTAGAGATGCTTCCGAAAAGAGGAAAATCCTGTTATTTAGGCTACTAGGTCAATTTTTGATCCTCTCTTGAATTCCTGTTTGCCACGTAATTGCTTTTCAATTAACTAAGCAGCTCACTGACACTGGATCCTTAGTAGCAAGATGCAGCAGCAAATACCATCACCAACAATTGGCTTCCAGCTCACTGCGAAGTCACAAGCAGGCATGCTACGTCCAGGTCTGCTCAGCAACCCCCAGGCTCCCGCCCTCAGGGCACACACTGCAGTAGTTGCAGAAATACACACACTCCAGGGAAGCAAAGGATCTGAGGAACGAATGACTTCCAGCTATTCCCATCCTCTGACACACAGCTCCAGCCTGCCTTGTTTCCAGACTCAGACTGCTACCTTCTAAGCTCTGTCATAATGCTAAAGTCACCAAAATAATCTGTCTGCCCTGCGATCTGGAAGCCACTCCTAACACCTCTCCCACAACCCACCCACCCGCAGCACGCCAGCTCTCTGAGATATTTTCTCCTGTAGAACAAACCAAAGAGATTGTTCCGGGGGTGCGGGGGAGGGCAGCTAGTCATAAGGCAGGTCTTCGGGAGTCCAGTTTAGAACAGGGTTTCTTTAGCCCTCTATCTTTCACTCTGAAGAACCTGACTGTGAGGCAGGTCAGAAAAGGCAAGTACTTGCCAGAGGTGACCTTTAACCCCAAATAAACGGGAAGACTAAAGCAAATGATATTTTTCCATTTAGTCAAAGCAATCTGAATTAGTCAAAACAAACTCTCAGATGCTGCCCCGTAAACATCAAGCCAGGATCCCTGAGAATGAAGATCTGTAACATACAGAAAGCAGAGCACCGGAAATATTCTGGTTAGGCTGGGGAATTACTCTCTCAAGCAAGTGCTTGGTGTTCAACACAAAGACCTGAATTGCATCCCAATAATATACACAAAAGTACTAGCCATGGTGGCATGCTCTCAAAATCTCAGAGCTGGGGAAGGGGCGACAGACTGGTCATGGGGGCTTGCTAGCTAGTCTAGACCCTGTCTCGGAGTCTTCCTGGGTAGAACACCCATAGCTGTTCTCTAGTCTCCACATATATGTGTATACACATGAACCCTCACACACATGCTTCTACACACACACACACACACACACACACACACTCCTCCTGATACATGTGCACCCCTCCACACACACACACAGAGATTGATTGATTTAGGCCACCGTGCCCACACCACTATGTGCATGCCACAGGATGGAATGAGGCATACCATGGTGCCAAGGAATAATAAAACATATAAGTAAAACAAAAGAATAAAACACTCATCATCACGGGAATTGGAAATGCTTGAATTCCACTATCATCCTCTTTCCCAAGAGGCTCCCAAGATGCCCACAGTCATGGGAAGGAGAAAGCGTATGTCCCTGCCTCCCCCGATTCCATCCATTCTCACCATTCCGCCACCTGTTCAGCTCCATCTCCAGATGCTGGATAACACTCTTCAAGGCCTTGTTCTTATCTTTCTCCTTTTCATATTTCTTCTTCCATTCTTCTGCTGTTAGTTCCAAGTTCACCGAGACTGTATTCTTGATGGTCTTTGCTCTGGGGTTAAAACACAAGGAATCAATTCTGAAACTAGCCATCAACATTCACTGATTTTATATAATCAAGCCTCGGATTCCCTTCACGTCTCAGAATGGACTGGGATAGCAGAGGCTTCCTGTGGTATCTACCTACAACCCTCAAAGCTGGGTAAAGGGTACTGCTACTTCATTTATTTAAAAAAAGATTTATTTTTATTATGTGTGTGTTTCTGTGTATGCATATGTGTGTCAGTGTATTACGGGGGGGGGGGTGTTTGTGTGTGTGTATGTGTGTGTGTGTGTGTGTATGTGTTCATGTGCTCCCTTAGAAACCAGAAGAAGACATTGGATCCCTGGGAGCTGGAGTTATGGATGTTTGTGGGATGTCTGATATGGATACTGAGGTCTGAACTCTGGTCCTCAGGAGAGAACAAAAAGCACTCTTAACTGCTGGGCCATCTCTCCAGCCTCACACTGTTACTCGTTGAGGCTCCAAAAACCATCCTACCCTTTTCTCCTTCAGACTCCATGAGCCTTTCAATCCAATGGACTTTTATTCAAATTGTGTCTCAGAGTCTTATCTTGTCGAACTTCTGCCCCCTCAGTCTGTTTTACCCCAAATGTTCACCATGTTCCTTTAGTCATTCCTCAGACCATTGCCAGATTCATCTCCTAAACAGATTCCCATTTATTTCAATAAACATTTATAAAACACTGGGGATATACCAACACAGGTGGACAAGGTTCCCAGATTCTCGGAGCTTGGGGTTTGTTATGTCAGGGACTGTGGTGATATCTTGTCTGTACAAATAAAGCTTGCCTGAAGGTCGGAGGGTAGAGCTAGCCACTAGCTAACCATAGAGGTCCTGAGGTCTGTACAGATGGACAGGAAGTGATATGGTTGGGTGGCCAGACGAAGGGAAAAGGCAGGAGGAGACAGGAGCTCAGTCTCTTTTCAGCTGGGAAGCTGAGGAGGTAAGATGGCTGTGGTTTTGTTCCTCTGTCTCTCTGATCTCTCAGCATTTTCCCCTATATCTGACTCTGGGCTTTTATTATTAAGACCTATTAGAATTCATGTTACAAGGGACAAAACTGAATGATCAGTTACTTCTCTTATTTGCTTTTGGTACCTAGAACCAAAGTGTTGGGCACATGCCAACCCATAGCTATAGTGTAGGTGGGCCGCATAGGTGAGGGAGGCCGACTAGTGGACACCAGGGCTTCCTACTGATCCCATCATCAAAGGCAAGGATCACCATGCTAGAGTAAAGAGATAATTGTTCTCAAATCATCGCATTGTTCAAAAATAGCCAGAAGTTGGGATTTTTAATATTTGTATTTTCTAAGTTCAAAATGTTTTAAAAAAATAATACATGACAAAACATGCCTCACGGGCATTATTTTTCATTATCTCTTAGGGCATGTGGCCTACGGGTGTCATGCAATGTGCACAACTGCTGTACAGGTAATGAAAGAAGCTGGAAAGAAAAAAAATCACCATCTGTATTAGGTGAGATTAAACAAAAGGCTTGGCTCACCTAAGTCCACACAGAAATGGACAGGTTTAGCCATGTCCAAGGAAAAGTGGATTCCTGATGTAGGAGTCCATTTGCTACTTGCTCATTAGGCAAGTAAAGCTCTTGTGAAAATATATGATGCTCTGTCTTACTTGCTATTGACGTTCTCATTTTAATCTCCAAACAATTCCGGGACTGTCATGTTTGCTGGTACAGCTGATGTGTGATCCAGGTTAATTACTGTTGTCATCAAATGACACTTAGAACATGATTTCTATTTTGGTGCAAGAAATTCAACAGTCCTCTCTACTGCTACAGATGCCATTCCAAAATTAATTCCTAAAGAAGACAACTAAATAACCCAACTGTCGAAAGAGGAATTAAACTACTTCAGTGTTGGACTCACTAAAGATTTAGGGTAATTCTCATTTGCTGTAGCTTGAGGCTGCTCTCTCCGGAACTATCTCAGCTCTAATTCTTCAATAGCAGTAATTTTATTACTACTTTAAAGCTTGTTGCAGTCTGGCATTCTCACCCCACCTTCTGACATCCTCAGGCGATGCTGAGGCTGTGTCTGGGATGCAAGCACAGGCAGAGCAGTGTCCATTCCGTTATCAGAAGGCGCAAAAAACAACTCATACCTAAAATGCTTGCTTTAGACTACCAAGTCTACTTAAGTCATAAATAGGCCCCAGATGGCCCCAAATGGTAACAGAGAGAAAAAGATGGAGTCTCTGTGCTGCCTCCAGGCAGGATTAGTCAGAGGCACATTGTTCAGCAGACCTGTCAAGGTTTCTGCAGGATAACTGATCTTGGTTCCTGAGCTGCCCAGAACATTCTTTTTCTTCTACTTCTGTAGTAAGCAGAGTCCTGGCAGGAAAGAACTCTGATCTACTCAATTCATACAATTTGCAGAGTTTAACAAAGGTATGGAAAGGTGCTGAGGAACAAGGGACAATGTAACGCCTATATTAGTAGACATGGGAAAAGCCTCAAAAAGAGAGCTAGAAGAGACAGCTTGCTTGTGGGACCTATAATGGCCTGTGGTCTGGGGCCATCCAGCCTAAAATGAGTCTGCAGGGAAATAAATGCTGGCACTCATTCCCTCTGTTCTTTCTGATCACCTACCCATGTTTTCTCCTTACTGGCCTGACCTGACTAGCGGTCAGATGTAAGGGGGCCACTGCAGTGGCTGAAAAGAGCAGAGCTGAGCAGAGACAACAGGGCAGAGTCAGAGGAGGAGATAGAAAACAACTCAACCCAATTCTGACCTGGAGCTCAGCAACCATGAGAAACCACAGCTCATGCTGGATCTCTAGAATTCTCTAGGCTCCAAATGAGACTCATTTTGCATCCCCTGAGGCCAGGATATGGAAGAAAAAAAAAACAAAACAAAAAACAGAGAGTTGACTCTAGCAAAATGGCTCCATAGACTTAAAATATCTCCCATTTCCTAGAGAGAAAAAGAGAAAGAGATTGTGTGTGTGTGTGTGTGTGTGTGTGTGTGTGTGTGTGTGTGTGTGTGTGTACACTAATTAAAGGAATGTATATCAGTACTTAGAAGCCCTAGTTCTTAAAGTGATTACAGAGTCAGAAACTTTAGCTAGAAACAGAATAGACAAAAGCTCCAAAAGCTCTGCACCGCTGCCATCTGATCAATGGGTTATGCTCACCCCACACAGCATGAACATGGCCCTTTTGATATATGGTAATAAAACTCCAGTTCCACATAAGAATGCTATTCCAGGTGGATCATAGGGTAAAACAGTAAAATGTCTACAAGGAAATACAGAGAATGTCCTCAAGACCCTGTGTTAGATAAAGATTTCTTGACTACAACGTAAAAGAAAAATTGACCATCAAATTAAAAACTTCCCTCATTAAAAACCATAAAGAGAGTTAAAAGACAAGTCATAAAATAGGGGAAGATACTGAAATACACACAGACAACAGAGTTATCTGGAGTAACTCCTATAAATCAGGAGTAGGGAAAACAGGGTAAGACTTGAACAGGCATTTCCTGAAAGACGTGCCAATAAACACTGCAAAGAGAATACTTGGGATCATTAACTATTGGGGAAATGCAGTGCAATTAAAATGGCAACAGGATATCTTTCCATGCCCAACAGAAAAGCTAACTCGTGAGAACGGGCAGTGACTTCACCTCTGATGATCAACTGAGTATGAATTGTTACTGTAATTTTAGAAAAGTGATTTGTAACATCTGCTAAAACTATATGCCACACCCTATGGCCCATATCTATTCTTACCTAACAGGTATGTTCAGAAGCAACAAATACCTGCAATGTTCTTGATAACAGCCCCCATCTGAAAGTCATCCAAACACCCACCAACTGTACAATGAATACATTCAACTAGATACTATATAACTATACACAAAACTTCCACGCCCAACATTGTGAATGAACTTCCCAGATACAATGATAATGGCAGCTGGATGAAAACAGTACTGTGTGTTTTCACATATGTGAGGTTCCAAGACCTGCTGTTCCAATCCATGCTGACTGAAGTCAGGGTGGTGCTTACTGTTGAAAGCATAGCACTGGCTAAGCTAGTGTAAGAGGGAGGCTTCTAACACAGTGGGAGGCAGTTATGTGTTCGTGTGCATTTGTACATGTTTACAAATTGTATACATTGTATAACTTTATGCTTTTTACTATATGCTGTATTCAATGAGTTACAGAAATAACCTTATACAGAAAGATAGCATCTAAGCCAGCCTCCCCATTATTCCTCCCTACCCTTTTATATCACCTGTGTTTGAACAGGAGGAGAATGTAGAGGAGGGCTTTGGGAGGGAGGATAACTAACTCTAAGGATGTTTAGAAAAGCTATATGGAAGCATTCTATTTTATAAGCTTCCTAAGTACATGCATATATTCATATAAAAGAGTTTAATTGGAGTTGCCATAAACAAGGGATATTGCTCTTCTCAGAGGCCATTGCATTCCAAATACAAAGCCTGGTGTCAGATATGGGCTGCCTCCCCTTGAGTTAGGTAGGTCAGGACCTCCAAAAACAATACAGCTACTACCACTGATCTTGGTTGCCCACGAGAACCTGGTGATAAGACCCTATTGCTGAAGACAGCACACACTTTTGTAGGACCAAGAAGCTTCCTTTCTGTTGGCTACATTTTGAAGGAAAGGAAAGTACTATGTAGGCTGATTGGGCGGGGGGGAGGGGGGGGAATATCATCAATAGCATTCCTAGCTGTGAATACTGCAGTAATTAACAGTACTGTGAAATATGCCAACTGACACAAAGGTAGCATCAATGTTATGGGGGTAACAACTGATTTCTGATTGGATCTGAAGTCTGTTCCACAGGAGAAAACACATACTTGGCACTATGAATCTGGCCAAGAACCCATGGTTGGAGAGTACACAGGTCCCAGGGGTGAAGTACTATTATCATTTTGCTATATAGACAAGGTATCAAACTGATCTCTGAACTTCTATCTCTGTGCCTATACATTAAGTAGTGCAGCTTTCTGTCTTCATTGGAGACACTTAAAGAAATACAAAGCTTCGGAGGACACTGGTTAATCCAGATACTCCTAACTGGCCAAAGTGCAAAGTGTGTCTGTGAAGTGCTCAGCCACTAATGAGACATGTACATCTCCCTCATGCTCAAGGTTCAGGGAGCATTATAAAAGAGGTGGCAGCAGTATTCTAAGAGCAAGAGGTTGGGGAGGGCATGAGGGAAACTGTCTTCCAGACATGACAACACTGCAGAATCCATGAGCTCATGGCAGCTATGGTTGCCTGCACAAGATCAACATTCTAACATGGAAAAATGGGCCTTCATGAGCCAGGCCCCACCATTAGCTGAGGAGCTTCTGACAGATGATGGCTTCTGGGGAGTCAGAGTCAGTTTCTTTAAGGATGTGGCCCTGGTAGGTCTACTATACCCCGCCCACAAATACATATGGGTACATATAAAGAGGACATGAACTTGGGAAGAGTTGGAGATGAGGGGTAGATCTGAGATCAATGAGGGGAAATTGGGAGAATGAATGTGATCAAAACACAATGTATGAAATTCTCAAAGAATTAATCCAAATATATTTTCAAAAGGAAAGGAAACACATCAGATACAAGCATTTCCAGGCTGTGGAGCAAACCAGAGCTACTAAAAGAGAAATTGAATTTCTTTGCCCAGAGGGTTTTTCTTAATAGAACAAATATTCTCCTGCCTAGGACTGCAGGAAACAGCTCTGAAGGGTGGAGTAAAAGGTTCTCAATGTTCCTTTCCCTAAGGGACCTGAAGTCAAGCAGTGTGGGATAGTGGCAATCTCCGTCCTTTTCTCATTAACTCTAGCAAATCTGTAGATGAGCAAGCAGAATGATCATCGGTCCCTACCTTTTGCTATGCTGACTGCCTTTCCTCCTGGGGCTGTCCAGCTATGTGCCATTGGTATAGGCTACATAGTGGGATCACAGAGTGTGTTTACACAACTATGTGGGTTAAGGGCATGAAAGCAAGAGAGCTGACACCCCCACCATCACCCCACTCTCAGTATGCCCTACAGCAATTGTGAGAGAGGGCTCTGCACCTTGCCTGGCCAAATAGTAGAGCTGGCCCTAGTGGTTTGAGTATGGACCTGGAGACCTGAAAGCAAGAAACTGGCCCTGCTCCTTGCTGTAGGCTGTATTAGGTGAGCTAGCGCAGGCAGTACTGGAGAGCTCATCTGGGTAGTGATGATGAGGAAAAGCTGCTGGTCTGACCAACCCAGCCACCACCCAGGCCCGGAGCCAGAGCTATGAGTTGGCCCACCCTAACATCCACCACATCTATGAACTGTTGGAGCATGTGAAGGGGACCAAACTTAAAAATTCAAAACAGCAGGATCTCCATGACACAGGACAACAGGATATCCAAGAGGAGCCCCAGTGAGAGCCCATTATTGGTGGTATAGCAGAAGCGAAAGACTTCAAGCCAGATCAATGACTCCTGGCAATGAACATTTGCAAGTAATGAAGAATGAACTAAAAGGTAAACTGTGTGACGCAAGAGGCCACACTTCAACTTCGATAACAAGATTCATTCTCCACCCCCCTCCCTCTCTCTGTTTTTCTTTTAAATTTAGTTTTGGTTGGGGGGGGGTTACAAGGGCAAAGGGAAATGTGGGGTGACAGGGGGATAAGTGGATAGAAATGTATGATGTGAAATCCACAAAGTATCAATAAAAGTTAAAAAATAAAAGAGTATCTGAAAAAAATAAGATTTATTTTCAGTCAAGTGTGATAGCACACATCTTTAATCCCAGCACTCAGAGTAAAAGGCAAGCAGATCTCTGTGAGTTTGAGGCCAGTCTAGTCTACTTAATGAGTTCCAAGGCAGTCAGTGTTACACAGTGAAAGCCTATCTTAAACAAACAAAAGAAACATTTATTTTTTATGGGTATGAATGTTTGCCTGGATGTATATGTGTGTGTGTGTGTGTGTGTGTGTGTGTGTGTGTGTGTGTGTGTGTGTATGTGTGTGTGTGTGTGCACCATGCATGCCTGGTGCCCAATGAGACCAGAAGAGGGCATTGGATCCCCTGGGACTAGAGTGACAGCTGGCTGTGTGTCACTATATAAGTACTGGGAACCAAACCTGGGTCCTCTGCAAGAGTAGGAAACGCTTTAACCTGAGTCACATCTCCAGCCTTCCCTGGGCTCTAACATGGGCTTTATCCTGTTTTGTTTGGTTTTTATTTATTGGCTTTAGAATTTTTTTCATGCAATACATTTTGGTCATCCTCTCCTCTCCCCCAGCTCCTCTTAGATCCTCCCCCCCACCTTCCTACCTATTCAACTTCATGTCCTTTGTCTCTCAAGGCCAGGAGGCCTCAACTCCACACAAATAACTACAGGCAACTAAGTGATACTGAGAATGGGAGAAACAGTCTTTTCTAAGAAGATTACAATTGTTTAACCAACACCAAATGGTCAGCCCTGAAAAAATACATGAGTAATGTTACACAGACTGAGTAGGCTATGTTTAGAAATAGGTACCTATATACATACAAATATATATAATGACAATTAATTTAAAAAGAGGACATGAATTTGAAAGAGAACAAGAAACATATATTGGAGGGTTTGAAGGGAGGAAAGAGAAAGGGAAAATGATGTAATTATAATTTCAAAAGAAAAATCAAAATAAACTCTGTGTGTGTGTGTGTGTGCGGGTGCGCGCGCGCGCCAAAAACAACAAAGCATCCAAAAAAGAGAGTCTTCCAGACACAACTGGGTTGATAGACATATGAACTCACAGAGCCTGTGACAGCACACACAAGACCTGCATGAGTTCAGACCCAATAAAGTCTCAACACAGAGGAAAGAGGAGGGAGGTACAAACTAACCAAGAGGCTATTTGCTATTGATGCCTGCTAGAAGAGGGAAATCAGTTTTCTCCAATGTAGTGTCACTGGGTATATCAACAACACTCCAGGGCACCCCAAGCTCAGCAATGCAAAATGGTTTTGCCTTGTACACTTTTATGTCAGGTCCCAAAGAAACCCTTGACAAGGCTCACTCAGTACCTGTGGCTCCTCCCAGCACTTCTCACCCCGCCCCTACTTAATGTTTCCATCTGAAGGACTTCTTGTCCCTTCCCCCAGTTTCTTTCCTGTATAAGCCTGCCATCTCAGCCACAGTCTTGGTCCTCAGCTCCTCCTTTGGTCCCTTGCCCTCTTCTCTCTCTTTTCTTGTCCTCTTGCCAACCATGACCCCCCCCCAACCCCTCCTCTAGTGTCCTCTTATGGCCTGGTTCAGTCTGGACCCTTCCAGATGCTCCTAGCTGAACCCCCCATCATATCTATGATAAACCCTCTCCTCACCATACCTAGGAGTAATCATGTCCTCATTTTTATTCACTTTAGAGACTGTCCAAGAGTTTTTGTTTCCTGGATCTTTTATTTGTTTTTGGTTTTTTTCCCCCACTTACTTATCGCCTAGAATCACACTAAAAAGCATTAGACATGAGAATCAGACATGGTAAGTTCACAGGATCCTAGTGCCCATGACAGGGAACAGGGCATAGAACCAGATACATGCCTTTATTGCTCAGCTTAGCTTCCAAAAGAATTTCAGTTAGTTCACAACCACACATGAAATGAGTAAGACAGCAGAAACCAAGGAAGAACCTGAAGGCCAGTTTTATAGTTTTGTTGAAAGCCTAATAGTCAAACATGGCTTCAAAACGGGATTTATTTAGAAATGCATCAGGAAGCATTGCACCAACATCACAGAGTCTGTTTATGCAACTAAGATGGATTAGACATCACTAGGGTGATAAAGTCTTACATGATAGTTTGTTATGCAAACAGCACGGTAAGAGCAGCAAAGTCCAGTCATATAGGGTTGGGGCACTATCTCTATGACACAGGTGAACAAGCCAGTGACCTTCTAGAGCTGTATTCTAGCTATTTACTACTGAAACTGTGACAGCCTGTGATTGACCCTAATGCATGCTGACACATTTGCCTATTTACAGCTAGAACCCCAGCAAAATCCTAACCAATGGCTCCCTGGAGGAAGAATCCATGTTTCTGCTTCTGCTCTAAAAGATCCACTTGGCACGACAAAGTCCACTATGTGGACGCCAACAGAATCTGTTTACAGCTTTCCTTGTGTTGCCTTGCTGCAGAGATTCAAATACCACTTCGGTAACATGTCATCTGGGTTTGCCTGAGTATCAGATCTCTTCTCCCTCCGGAGAGGAATGAGGCCAAGTTTTTTTTTTTTTTTTTTTTTTTTTTTTTTTTTTTTTTTTTAGGTCCTTAAAGCTATTGCCTCAGGGAAGACAGTTCCAAGTGCAGCCAACAGTAATCAGAAGATACAGCACACATTCACTTGGATGCAAACACCGAGATGGTTATATTAGGAAAAATTCTCTTTAAAAAGTCTCCAAGGAATGCTAAGAAGACAGCTACCTTTCTGCTCTCAAGCATTATCCATTACCTTCCCAGCACCCAGCAGGCCCTCCATCCCCAAGTGTCCAGTTCACACACAAAGAAATACATGTTCAGGTTCTGAGAGGACTACACATGTCAGCTTCAACAGCTGAGGCTGGGCACGAACACCTGATGACGAAGGCATCCCATCATGTGCACCTGAAAAGAGCCCTCATGTTTCAGAGGAGACCAACAGTCAGTGGTTAGACTCACTCTACACCCTGGCAAGTCCCACCCTTTCCTGTTTCCTCATTGATCTCTTTAACTTACACGCCCTGGTAATGATTCTGAGTGACAAGCATACTGGCTATCTATAGAGTCTCTTCTAAGCACTCTGGCCTCCTTAAGGAACTGAGGATGCTGGATCATGGTACCTCTCGCTTCAGCAGCTTCCTCTGATCCACAGGTGTTCCAGACAGTGCCAGTATTTGAATAAGGAGCTCTGGACCACCCCACACCTTTAATGCATTGAAAAGTCCATGAATGCACACTTTACACAGTAAGTTTTGGGAGAGAGAGGGAAAGAAGGGAAGAGTGAGGGAGACTGCAGCGCCCTCTATGGAGGGTAGGAGGGTAGTGCCACTTTCCATCTCCATCTGTCAGAGGTTACCAAGGAAACAGAGAGTGATAAGGATATAGACCCCATTAGACATACAATGTATTCTTCTCTTAGTTGTCTAAGGAAACTGGCTCATGTGTCTTTGGGGGCCATCAAAACTAAGCAGCCAGCTGGAAATGTAGGTGCAAGCATGTATTCAATTCTTCCTGGGTAACCCCAGGTTTTGCTTTTCAGTGACTCTGAATGATCAGAGGTAATGAGCCATGCTCATTACCCAGGGTCATCTACTTGACTCGGTCAACTGAGTACAGCCATTAACCATCTAAGAACTACTGTCAGAGCAATAGCTAGATCAGTGTTTGATTAAAGAGTCTGCCACATAGCTGGGCGTTGGTGGCACACGCCTTTAATCCCAGCCCTTGGAAGGCAGAGGCAGGCAGATCTCTGTGAGTTTGAGACCAACCTGGTCTACAAGAGCTAGTTCCAGGACAGCCTCCAAAGCCACAGAGAAACCCTGCCTCAAAAAACTAAAAAGAGTCTGCCACGTATTTGGGTGTGAAATTAATACCATAATTCTGATCTGCCCTGAGTCTCAGTTGCTGTGTAAACATCTACCCTTTCCTCAGAACACATTTCTGATCCAAAGCACTCTTCAGGCCTGGAAAGAGCTCCCTATTCTAAGAGAAGGGGCTAGTCCTATTCTAAGAGAAGGGGCTAGTCAGTGAGGAGAAATTAAAGCCCTGATGACCAGTGATGAGCTGGCCTCTGATAAAATTAGACCACACAGCATCTCTTCCTCCATGAGCTTCCATCACCCCTCTGGTGTCCCAGCAACAGGTCCTCCATCAGAAGTGAATGGAGGTTTTATGTCAAGTGCACTAAAGTGTTTGCCTTAACTAAACTGCTTGCTCTGTCTCTGCAGGCAATTTGTTCACACATACTTGTAACATGAATTTTACATGTACACTATTCAGTCTCTGCTGAATCCAGCTGTCGCTATGGCAGGTGGCTTAATTAAAAGGATAGCATGGTGTCCTTTTGAAAGCAGTGCACACCAGGAATACAAAGACCATTAATCTTCTCAAGTTATCAGTCCCCTTTCACATGCAACATACAAACAGGCTAAAGGATTCGTGCTGGCCAAAGGCATACTGATTCAGGCCTTCTTACACTGATTGGTGCAAGGGCCCTCTTTCCTTCACTCCTCCCCCTAACACATTAAACAGACTTCCAAGATAATGGGGTGACTTGAGTTCATACATCCGAAAGTTACAAATATCTTTTTTTTGAAAAATGCTAGGAAAATACTATGGAAGAGCAATTAAAAACTAAAGACTAAAATTCTGGAGTCTAGAAACAAACAGAAAAAAAACACAAAAATGTCTTAATTTGGCGTTTTGTCAGGTGTCTGGACTACCTGCTGCTCTCTGATACACAGACTTATCCACCTCTGTGCTGGCAGAGTGCTAAAGGGACAAGCTCGGTCAAATAAGGCCTAGACAGCATGATTTTTTTTTGGGGGGGGGCTGAATCCAGTACTAAACCTAGGATCGTAAGGAAGGCTGGCTGGGGTCTTGGCAGGGTTGCGCTCAGGCGCCTGTAGACCCTGTTGCCTTTCTACAACTTCAAAGCACATGGTGTTGTTTATTCAGCCCAGGAAAAACATATTCTTCCCTTACATCCTTGAGCGAACCATAGAACTTATGCTACCCAAGGCTCTGCAACAAGAACAAAATGAACACTGGCTATCTGGCACTTGGGACACACTCGGCAGCTTTTCCGAGTTTGAAGTGCTTAATCTTATCATCTATCAGATTCCATGTCTAACCTGATGTTGAGACCCATTTCTGCTGTATAACTGGGTTCAATGGGTATAGTTAATAAAACAGAAGGTTCATAGAAAAATCCACTATCCTTAAAGGGCAATTAACATGTGGGTAGAGAAATAAGGAACAAACTATCACATATTTCTGACTACTGACTAGAAAGAAGGCAAACTAGCTTCAAACCCAGGCCAATTTTTAGGGGCAATGATGACACAGCTCAGCAAGGATCCTGCACCATGAACTTGAGGCTGGCTTGCTTCCTTGTTCACTAAGCATGTACTTATTAATCACCTACTGTATACTTCCCATGCTGGAAAACAGATGCCAATGGCAAATGTACTCTCTGTTCTCCTGTAGTTCAGGGTCTGATAAAAGAAGCAGGCCAACTATTTCATCTGGAAACATATTTGAAGTTACATTTTATTTGCCAGAATCCTAAATTACCTATAGTATTTCTTCACCCATTAGTTCCATAAGTGAAATTCTATTTCATTCAAACCTGTCCCTTATATTACAATGTCGTCCCCTATTTGTAGTCTAGTCTTATCTACTACTATGACCTTTCCATATTCAATACCACTGGAGAGTTTATGGTAGAAGGTGAGCTTAAAATCAGTGGTAACCCCCTCTGAGCCAGCCCTTGGGCAAGGAGAAAATGGAAACAGCTCGATCATCCTCCAAATGTCCTTGGAAGGAACCACTCCATCTCTATGGCAAAGAGATGTGAAGCTCAGAGAAGTCAAGGAGAGAATGGCTCAAATGGCCAGGAAACAAAGGTTTCACCCTACTATAATGCCACTGCCTCAAGCTTTAGCCTAATCAAGGAAGTCATTTAGGATAAGTGAAGGACCCAAATCTGGTTTAAAAGACAGATTAGTTCTACAATATTATTTAGACAGCTGAATAATCCTATGGTCTATTGAGGATGTGACTAGGATATGATGCAGTTCAAACACGTTGTAACAATTCCCATAGAGAATGCCCACCCCATGTGCCCCATCTGAAACTACTTCTTGGGCATAACCATACATCACATACTCCTGTGACTAAAGCAGGGGAGCACTGGGAAAACCACTAACACCCAAGGCAATAAGGGCCACAGACACAGCTCATCAGCTGGCAACATTGAATGTAACAATGGTAAGGGAATCCTCATCTCACAACATCTGTCCCAACTCAGCCCCGTGCAACCAAAGATGCTCAGATCATCAAAAACCTCAGCATCACAGGCTTAGGTAACCAAACCTCCAAAAAACACAGTTGAGAAGATGGAGGTGGCAAACTAAGCAAACAAGACTGAATGAGGTCGGCTGTGGGCAGCAGGGCAAGGTGGGTGAGGAAGAGTGTGTTAAGAAAGGCAAGGAAGGTAAGAACCCACCCACACACTGAAAGATTGCTTTCATTAGCAAGCCCTTCAGGCCCGCCCACCTGCTACAATCCGCAGAGGCAGGGCATGCTGACCTGGGCTTTTCAAACAACGAGAAGTGGTCATCCTCCTCCCTTCTCCTCCATATACACCCCACGCCTCCCACCCTTGGAGTTAACGCATCTGATTCCTTTCCCTTGTTATTCATGCCTCTACTCTGCCTTTATCTAAGTTCCTGATGATTTTTATGAGCACTTTGCAATGGATCTCAGATTCCAGAGCTAAAAGTAGTTATCAATCTTCAGATTTACAGATGTGAAATTGTATACAGCTAAAGGCTAAACTTCAAGTCCATGAAAAACAAAGCTATTGAAGCAAGAAGTTGGGTGCTTTGTTTTGTTTTGTTTTGTTTTGTTTTATTCATCAACACTCTTCCAACAGGCACATTGCTAACCACCACTGAAAACATAATCCCTCAGTAAATAATGCCTCGACTTTACAGGTCATCTGCTAGATGCAATGTAATAATTATTGCCCCTCTGACCATTGCCCAAAGCCATTCACACCTAAGACCTATAACCTAGCTCAGAGCATGGGTTCCGAGACCCCACACGCACCTCTGTCCAAACATCAGCGTGGACTTGGTCTCAGCTTCATTGAAGACGGAAGGAGAACAGCAAATGACAATTGTGGTTCTACAGTTCCCACCCAAAGAGTCCTGGAGAATCCGAGTCATCTTGCTGTCCCGGTATGGCACATGTGTTTTCTATTTAAGAAAGAAGGAGTATCGGTTTTGACAGCCCATTCAAAGAAAAACTACAGAAGCAAGCAAGCCAAACTTAGAAGCATGTGGAATAAGAATTTGCAGCCAGGTCTTTGGAGCTTGCCAATGTCCACTCTGACCCACATCATTGGAAGTTAGCATCACCATTCACAATTTCTAGTGGAGTAGATCTCCCAGCAACAAGCGACCCAGCCAGGAATTCCCCTGCTCTCTTCCAAAGAGGAAAGCAAATAAATGTCTGTGGCAAAGAGAACACACAAACCCCAAAGGCAGCTTCCCTTAATACTATTTAATAGATGGCGACAGGATTACTTACTGTCCCTTCAGCCAAGGCAGAGATCACATTTCCAAGAGCAGACAAAGACTTGTTGATATTTTTAGCTTCATCCAGAACAGCTCCCTCGGCACCAGTTTTGCTGACCTACCCGAGGATAGAAAAGGCAGTGAGGGCAGGGACAGCAGAGAGCAGAAAATGCAAACTCATGGAGGGGCAGCAGGCAGACCCTCCAGGAAAGCAGGGAAAGAACTGAGTGAGAACCACAACGATCCAGCTGTCCCTGGAGCCAGGAGCTGACAGTTTGGTCTCTCCTGCTGTCATTTTCCTCTCAATTGGGTTTTAGTGGAATGGCTGAAATGCCTCAAGTGGGAAAACTGTAGATACTTCCCCGGGGGACATCCATCGAGGAAAACCAGGCTCCTGAAGTGCTGTCACCACGGTGAGCTGAGTCCTGTGGGACTAAACCACAGTCTCCCAGTCTGATGGGGTCCATCGGAGCACAGTGAGGAAAACATTTCGAGCCCCAATTTCAGGCAAAGGACTAAAGAAATAGGTATTGGAACTATTCCTTCTCTACTTATTTCCTGAGCAAGGAGGGAGGGAGTGGGGGAACTAAGAAAGGGAGGGAGGGATATCTAAAATGCAAAAGACTTATATGTTACCCTGTAAATTTGGTTTTCTTCTACAGTCCTCCACACACGGTGCCTCCTCTACTATATTAGTACAGATAATTTCACATTTACAGCATATACTCTAGGTAGGGAGGTTTACAAATCCTGCCAACTTTTTTTCAAAGGAGAGGGCACTCAGTAACATTTGTCCTGGCTGCCTAGGCAAAAGCTACAGGATGAACAGCTGCTCTCTTAAAAAAGAAAAGAGGAGAAATAACTTAAACTGAACAAAGACAGACTTCAAATACGTATGATGGAGAGCACCCTCAATTACAGAGGGGAATGTTGAGGCGGGGTGGTTCAGAATATAGGACAAACTTCTATCCTGGAACTGTGGAGGGCAGCTTGATTGCAGAGTGAGACATCAGGGAGAGATGCGGGAGTTTTTAGATGGTCTCTAATTTGGGCATCTTAATTCCATGAGATATTCAGAAAAGGGGCTGTCTATCACCTTCCATTGGCAGGCAAGGACAATGAGCTCCAGAGATGTCATTCTGCCAGCCCGAGGGAAGGATGGCCCTTTGGGGTGATGGGAACTAAAGCCAGAGCTCTGTTCTCAAGATAGCACATTCATACGGATTCATTTAGGGAAAAGGAAAACAGACATGAACAAACAAAACTATAGAAGGGACATTTGAAATATCTTGTGCCATTAGCAGGAAGTGACAACTGCCAGCAGGAGGCAGCTGTCAGGGGTATTTCATCCCTAAATAACACATTTCCACATGGCTCTCTTCATGGGCCTGTGCCGGGCATAGCAGTCAAGTTAGTGGTCAGGCTAGAGCAGAACGAGTGGCCTTCATCCTGGAGAGTGATTGAGAATGTAGCCAGCTCACACATAAAACATTTAAGATGGCAGCCAGGAATATCCAATGGTTTTCCCTGGGGATAAAGGCAAGTAAGTGGGCTATTCAAACAGCCATGACTTACGTGGATGTCCGTAGCCATAGTTAGGGTTCAGGAACTTAGCAAAGTGAGGCAGTAAGTGGCAGTAAGTGGGAGTCACCTGTACAGCTAGGTAGACTGATGAGGACATCCAGCTGATGTCACTGGTGAATGTAGGAAGAGGCATTGTGCGTGTGCACTGCTCTATGATGCTGTCTAAAGGGGTTGTGTCCTGCCAGAGTGTGGACATGGAAACATCCCTGGTGCTGTGGAGGGGGCAGGGAGGGAAGGTGGTGATTCTGGATGTGGTGATTCTTAGCCAGTTCCTGGGGGTATAGAATGGAGTACAGTGTGTAAGGAGGGTCACAACAAAACAAAAGAAAGCTTCATAACCCAGTGGAATTAATGTCATACATATGAGACTGTCACTTCAGATCCACTACCAGTAGAAATGGAACACCAGGAGGGCCAAGGTTCCAGACCTTTCCTCAGCAAGGCAAAGCTGCAGAAGCAGGGCCACCATGGTCCAATGGCAGAGCCCTTCCTAGCCCAATGGAGTCCATACAACAGATGGCTTCCCTCCATCCTAAGGGGAGGCTGTGTAGCTACCTTGGGCAGCTGTCTTGCCAGTCTAACCCTGCTTAATGCCATAGGCCCTACTAAGCATAAATGAACATAACATACAGGGAACTTTCAGACCAGAAAAGAAAACGAGAAAACCAAGAGACTTGACAGTACTGTACCTCAATATTTTAAACCTCTTTAAAATCAGGAAGTAAAAGGCACAAAAATTATACCACTGTACACTTGAGCAAATAACGGGGAAATTATAGATAATGTAACTAAGAACCAATTACCTTTTCACTCCCAGCCAAGTCAACCAAATACAGCTTCCCACTGAGTTTTTTTTCAGTCTCCACATTCTCTTGTTTAATGTTAATCAGGAAGATACTGTGACTCCTCGAACTGTGTTCATTCATGTCTGAAATGAAACATGGTTTACTGCTCTACAGAGAGCACATGAGCAGAGGTAGCAAACCTCTGCTCTTTAAAACACAACCAATCATGTCACACTGTTGCAGTTCTCTGCAGGCAGTGCAGCTAACTTTAGAATGTATCGAAGCCACTGTTTCTACTTTCAAAAAGAAAAAAGAAGGAAAAAACCCCCCATTCATTCTAGAGATGATAGATTTACAATGTCTTCAAGGAACAAAGGAATTAACCTAGCATTCTTGTAGAGCAGTTTAAGGTAACATTCCCATCATCTGCCAGATGCCCTGAATCCCATATCCTACTCTAGCTTCACCCACCAAGATTCTCACAGCTTCCTTGACTGACCTGTGGAAAGCCTCCAACTTTATCACAGTGTAGTGTCTAATTCAGTTTGTCCTGCTCATGTGTGTACCCTGGGATTGCTGGGACTATCAGAAACTGACTTAAAGGAAGATTAAAACACACCTCTATAACTCATGTTAAACACAAAGAACCCTCAAGGATTAAATGTGGCTCATTATGTCAGGGTATCAGGGAAAGATGCTTCCTTTTCCACCATAGCCCAGCAAGTGTCCCATTCAACTTTCACTGTCTCTCAAAAAGTATCTTACCAGATTGTTCCTAAAAACTCTGAAGATCATTTTAAAAATTCCAAATGCCGGGTCTTTAATCCCAGCACTCAGGAAGCAGAGGCAGGCAGATCTCTGAGTTCAAGAACAGCCTAGTCTACAGAGTGAATTCCAGGACAGCCAGGGCTACACTGAGAATCTTGGTCGAGAAAACCCACTACCAAAAAGTCACAAATAACAAATTTAGCAACATCGCATGCTACAAAGTCAAAATGTAAACAGCATTTACGTTTCACTAACTATATTACTAACAATGGCTGACCAGAAATATTAAGAGGACAATCTATTTACAATAGCAATAAAGGATAGGTTTTTAGACAAAAGCTACAAAGTGGTGCTTAAAAGATATTAAAACAGATACAGATGAATGGAAATAGAACCCCACGGTAACTGACTAAAAGATTAAATAGTGATAAGACATCAAAATTAGGGCAGAGGAGATGGCTTTAAAAGATGAAGCTTTGCTGTACAAGTATGAGGACTGGAGTTTATGTGCCAGAAACCACATAAAAGCTGGGCAGGCATAGCAGCTATATGCAGTCCTAACCCTGGGGAGGCAGGGACAGATGAGGCCCAGAGCAAGCTTGCTAGCTAGACTAGCTGGAACTGGTAAGTTCTGTGTCAATGAGAGAGGCTGCCTCAAGAAACTTAAAATGTTAGGAAAAGTGAAAGAGATATCCAACATCAACTTCAGGCTATACACACACACACACACACACACACACACACACACACACACACACACACACACACACACACACCATGCACATGGACCTGCCCATGTGTTATCCTGCTTACACACACCACACATGTAAACACATAAAAACCAGATGTAAATATTAGCCAAAATAATCTATGCAATTCAACTGTAGCAAAATCTCAATGACACTTTCTACAGAGATAGATCTATCCTAAAATTTTAAAATTCATACAGAATCTCACAACATCCTGAATAGTCAAGCTGATCTTGAAAATTAAAACAGGAGATGAGCAGTTACCAAAGCTCCTGCTGCAAAGGTATGAGAACCTGAGTTCAAGTCTCAGCTGGGGAAGATGGGAACGTGGAGACTGATGGTGGAATGTTGCCCACAATGCAAATGGACTCAATGCCAGAGCACGGATAACTATACTTACCATGCTAAAACACAGACAGAGCTGGTGAGATGACTCAATGGGAAATGATGCTTGCTGTCAAGCCTGACGTCTGCGTTCAGTTTCCAGGGCCCACTCCCTGAAGTTGTCTTCTAACTTGACAAGTACATTTACACATAGGCACGTATGAGCACACACACTCACAAATAAATAATGTGGGAAAAACCTTGACAGAATGATAACACTAGAAACACTGTAGACCCTCAGCTCTAAAGCTGGTAGCCCAACTCTGGGACACCGTGAATAAAATTCACGACTGAGCTTAACAGACACAGTGAGAAAGTTTCAATGTGTACATGCAAGTTTCAGGCAGGACAGAGAGAATCAATGTTTTCCTAAACTGGATGCAAGTCTAGGTCAGCTCTGAAAACTGCCACATCCATGAGCACCCATCTGACAAGCTATAGGGCAGAGAAGAGGTTAAGAGTTTCAGTTCTGGATCACAGACCTGGAACCCATCCATGGGGGAGTCTGAGATCAGCTGCTGGAAGAGTCTAGACCAGTCCTCTACTAGTGCTTGAATCTCTTCTATACAGTACCCCAGCTCCCTTCCTGGGCAGCAGGCTCCCCTGGGGCAGGGAGTGCTGTCAGGTGTTCAAGCCTGTCTGCCTGCCTCCCTGTCTCAGCAGTACATCATAGCTTCCTTAGCATCAGAACCCAGGAGAACACTGATGCACTGCACGGCCCTTACATCCTCTCTTTCTCCTCCAAACTAGAAATTCTTGGTTCCTTCAGCTCTGTGGGAACCAAGCTCTGATACTCTTTAGTTCACATCCCTCTGGAAAGGATAGCCCTAGTCTCTCTAAAGAGACTCTGCTGCTCCAAGACACATGTGACACAGAAATGTGACCCAGGTGCCCATGCCAGGCACTTTAGATTCTGCGAGCAAGTGTGTCTACAGTAAGTGTTTGCTAGAGGGATTTCTTGGAAGCTGCCAGCTCTGACTCTTGTCTGCCTTTACTCTCCTTCTGCAGAGGAGGAAGCCAAGTAGTTTTTCCTTGTGTTTGACATGAACTTATTAGCTCGGATTTTTTTTTTTTTAGAACCTGTTATCAGACCCCAAGGAATCTCACCCATCACTTCAAGACTTCAGACTACTGCATATAATCACACTGCATACGGGCCAGGGTCTGTCTGCATGCAACTCTCTGCTGCCTTTCCAGGCACACAACACATGTGCCTCATCATCCAGCTTTCCTGCACAGAGGGCAGATATTGGGATCCAATCTGATAGCATTAACATCACCACAGCACTTACTTGTCACAGCCACATGTCGGTTTGCTTTGCCCTCATCTATCACATCCATGACCTCCTCAGGGCTTGAAACGAACCTCTCAGTGCACCCCTGCAAGAGTCAAAAACAAGTCAGGTTGGCCACTCCAACAACTGAAAAGCATCAGCATTTTAGAGCAGCTTCTCTGTCCCTCCACCCCCAACGGTACAGGTAAACAGAAAGGGAGTGATGCAAGCCCACAGGGTTTCCTCCTTGCCTGGGGCTTGGATTCTACATTAAAGAGAAGTATGAGCTAGCCCTGGGAAAACTAGATGTAAAGCTGGAGGAAATTCTTTTTAAGATCATGCTCATACCCTCCAGCAGTACTTTCAGGAGGCAGAAAATAAAAGAAAATCTATAAGAGGAAAAGAAATGAGAATGTACTTCCTCACCTGCCATCAGTATTTACCATTTCAGTCATCAACAGAGTACACATAATGCTACAATAGACTTCAACGAGGTACAAAGCATAAACCATTGCATTCAATCCCCAAACCTCTTTAAAATAAGCAATACTAAATAGTAATATTAAATAATAGCTTTCCTAAAGAAGGCTGGGTGTGATAGCTCATAGCTTATACATGGAGGACTGTGTTAAATCCCCAGCACCAAAATACAATAAAAACCATTTACATGCAAGAAAGCTACAGCTGAAGAAAGTAAATGTTAATTTTTGGAGCCAATCAATAGTATAAATAAGGCTCAGGGTTAACAATGCCTTTTGGGTACTCTTTATAGCTCTCAAGTGACAGTGACTAGGGAGAGTTAGTGGCATCACCCCCAACCATTCTCATACCTTTACATAGGGGACTCTGTTTTTATCTTCATGAACAGCTAAGTTGGTCTTGGACACTGTAATGACAAAAATGATGGCATATAAAGAAGAAAAGGGAAGTTAAAAAAAAAAACCTGTATTGTAAGAAGAATAGCAATGCTTAAAGAAGATAGGCAAGTCTAATCCTTTCATAATTTGCAAGTTTAAGCTGTGGCTGAGAAGAGCACACAGCCTGAAGGCAAACATCTCTCTACATTTGCATCAGCTGCCCAGGCAGAAGTGCCCTAACTCATCTCAACTCCGCCCCCCAACTTCAATTACAGAGCACACATAGTCACATTCAGTTGTAACTTACCGTCAAGTAAGTCCCTTATTTTGTCCAAGTAGATTTCAAAATAGGAAACCTAGTTAAAGAGAAATTGAAATTGGAATAGAAATAGAAATACCATACCACATTTCAAAAACATCACCATTAAACTCATAAAAGCTTTTGCTATGGCTGAGAAAAGGGGGCACCAAGTGAAGGTCAGAGTTCTGAGCATAGAGCTGCAGCCAACCCTCATGTGTTCCTCCTGCTTGGTCAATGTGACTATGCATCTGTCAAACATGGACCACTCAGGAGCTCCACACTTTTGGCTCCTCTTGGTTCCACTCAGATGCTAGACAGACTCTTAAAGAGGACTCAAGTTCCACCTTAACTGAATACCAAGTTAATGTCCATGTATGGCAACAGCCAAAAGGGAAAACATCCTAAACCAGTGATGTTCATATAGACCTCACCCGACTGCATGATGCCACAGCTTCATCAGATTCATGCGAACACAGCTTATACATAAACATGAAGGAAGCAAGGAGAAGCTACAGAGGCTTGGGATTACAGGGGCTCAGGAAGATACCTGGGAGAGTACTACTGAAGGTAGCCAGGATTGGAGTCTTTGATAGATTGGAACAAATGTGGTTTAATGAAGATGACTGCCCAGGTGTGGTGCTTATGCCTATAATCCCAGATCAGAAGGCTGAGCAAGAGGACTGTCATGAATCTACGACCAGCCAGGACTACAGAGTTAAAAGGCAATTAGACTTTGTTAGGAAAAGAAAGCCTTCTAAATAATGATTCTCAAGCCTTAGCCCAGCCCCAATTATAACAACATATGCTAAAGAACCACAGAATCCTGAAAACTACCACAACGGTACCAGAGCACAGTCTCAGATACTAGAACCCAGAGATGGACTTCTAAATCCCCAGGTGACTCATCTGATAACCGAAGTAATGAAATGCTTAAACTAAGAATGAGTTCTGAGAAATTTAATGCACAGATGGCCTAAATTTCCTCACTGGCAAATGAAGCCATTAGTCTTTAAGATGTGAAAAATTCTCTCCAGGATTTTGCACAGTTTGGATCTGACTCTTTCTTCCCAGATAAACTTCCCCACAAACTCATAAGCATCTTTGAAATACAAATAAGAGAATGGACAGAAGAAAAATATACATGTGGGCTACATAATAACATTAGAGACCACATATGTGGTAGCAGTCCCATGAGATCATACTGTCCAATGATATCACAGACACCTTGTTTAGCAGAAGCTATCTACCATGCTTACAAAATGATAAAATTATCTTACAGATTTCTCAGGATGTGCCCCCATTGTTAGGCCAGCCATGATTATGACTGTTGGAAAACTGGGTTCTGCCTCCCCAGGTAAATCAGGACAAGACAAACCCTACCACTAATTTTTGGAATGTGAAGAGTCCTCGGCTCTCGCACTAATGTCTCTCCCAGCTTAGCCCTGGCTCATTGTCTCTTGTGTGCCACTATCTGGAACCACCCACTTCCCAGTTCCAGGCAGCTTTAAGATCTTTGCTTTGAAATCTACAAGCAGCAGCTAGGTGTCATGGAGCCTGATCCTGGATACCTGTACCTCTAATAGCCTGTTCATCTGCCCAATTACTTATTCCATCTCTTCTGCAAACTCCTACCTGGCAATCAGAAGTCTCTCTGCTCCCTCTTCCCAGCTCTTTGTTTTTGCTAGTTTGTTCTGGTTGTCTAGAGGTTATCCTTGGGGCTTGAACCCAGGACCTCACACATGCAAGGCGTGTACTCTACCACTGAGCTAAACCAGCCCCTAACTGCTCTCACTAATCTTTCAAGTTGTCATATTCCCCATTATCCAGTCCTCAAGCCCAATTTTAGTCACTTCTAACTAGGCCTTCTCTGCAGCCAGCCCTATTCTGGTGCCAACCTATTCCAGTTCATGATTGACTGCCACTAAGATTTCTCACTACCTCTGAGATTTTTTTTAACTTAGTATATTTCATACATTCATACAATGCATTTTGGTCATATTCACCCTCAACCTTGGGAGATCCTAAACATGTGATTTTACTTCCACAAATTACAGAGAAAATTAATTACATCTAAAAAGTAGTCATGAGCCATGTACTGCCAAGCCTGGCAATTAAATTCCTGTTCACATTTAATACAAGTTAAAATGGAATTCTGATTTATTCATTTCTGCTTTTGTGAAGTGTCAAAATTCATTTTGTTATTAAGAATGCTTTGTGAGACCAGGCGGAAGGAACACCATAGGCACTGCTTGGTGGTGAACAAGATCATGATCAGAAATAACATTTCAAAACCTTAGTGGGACGCATTAAGAAGCAGATTTTCCACACTGTTTTAACAGGGCCTCTTTTGGCCTGTTAGCAGGTAAATTCAGAATTCGGAGTCCACACAGCTAAGTCGTCCACTTACAATTCTTATTAATAGGAAAGCAAATTCAACTAAGAAATGCATGATGGGAACCTGCACGGTAAAACTTAACACTAGAGACAGGAAATATTCTTCCCCTCCCCCACCATTTCAAGCCAGCACCGTTCTTAATCGTAATAAGATTCTGACACAAGACACTGGTTCAGGGTGGTAATTGGTTTAACATCTTACTCAGGATTATCACTTAAGACCTCTGCAGTAGTTTAAAGTGTGTCATCGTAAACAGCCTTAAAGAAGCACTAAGCCTCTAAATCTTGAGCCCATCAAAGCAACAAGCTCTGTAGCCTCAGACATCAGGAAGCCTGCTAGGGGTAAGAAGCAAGCTTTCACAGCACAGGGACACGTGACGTGCTGGATGTAATTCATAATTGAGCAAACAGCCAGCAATGGCCTTTTGGAATGTAAATTTAGGAACAGTCTGTTGTGGAAATAAATAAGGGGAGAGGTTGAAAATGTTTGATTGCTACATTTGTTTCTTTTCTGTGGATGTGGGAAGGGCCTGAGCCTGGGTACACATGTGGAGAATGACTTGTGGGAGTCAATTCTTCTTCTGCATGTGGTACTCAGAGATTAAACTTGGATCATGAGGCTTGGCAGCAAATGCTTTTACCCACTGAGCCACCTTACCAGCCCAGAAAAAAAAGCCTAATACAATGAAACGGTTGCTAAGTATCAGTTTGGTGCTAGGGCCTATGTCTGAGGTTCCTCTTCCTCGATACTAACCCACTGGGTCATGTGTACTAACAGTCAGGCTTTAGGGACCACTGATCAACTCATCTCTAAGCCTTCTTAGAACAGCGTCTCCCCTTCCTGCCCTTCAACACCTCTAGTCACAAAGATGGAGAACCAGACAGTGTGGATCTGGGAACACAAAAGCAGGGCAGGGACTGCTCTAGATTGGCCAGTCATCCCCTTCCCAGTAGAATGCAGAATTACAAACATTCAACAAGGGGTTGCCATGCTGCCCAAGGCCCTCCCAGCCAAACAGAGGTAGTCCACAATCAGAGAAAGAGGCAAGTTAAGTATTGATGAACAGGGATAGAAGGTACAGTTTGTTTCAGGAGTGAAGGAAAGATTAAAGATTTAGATAAGGACGATAACTATACAATTTGGGCAATATAGTAAACTCACAAAACTATGTTTTTAAAGGATTGTTTTTATGCCATATGAACTACATCTCATTTTTTTTTAACTTTAAAAAGAAAGGAAAAGCCAGGGCTGGAATTCACTGATCTCCACAGCCTGCCCCATACCAGCCACACAATCTTTACCTTAGGACATGTCTCTCTGCTTGAACAAGTAGCCCTCCCGGATTTTACAAAGGAATTCAAATTTTTTGATTTAATGACTAAAGTAATAGAGTAGAAGTCTCCCTTTCAATTAAAACTTAAGCGAGGTCGGTGTTAAAATAAACTAGTAACAAGGAGAAAGAGGAAAAGGGGTAAGAGAATTACCTTCCAATACTTCTCAATGAGTCACTCACTATACAGGAGAGTGGGGAGTGTGCATTCCATTTAAGAGTCATATTATTCAAGACAGCATGTAGTAAGTTTAGCACTGGTCAACAAAGCATTTTCTGAGTTCCTCTAGCCATGTGATACTTTCCTCTGGCAGCTCCCCTATTGGTAACACAACTGGTTCCATAAACTTCATATTGGGGAATGACAACCCAACATATACACACAGACTTACTCCTGGCCTATCTTCAGAAACTAATAGGAAATGGTGAGTATCCCAGTAATGAGTAAGATGATTAAATCCTATAAGGGGCTTATGCTTTCTTTATGTTGCTATTTCAAGCAAACCATTCCAAAACCTTGGTACTGACCCAAATCATTAAAAGTATGGGTAGGGCCTGCTTCCAACAGAATGACACTTGAGTGAAAAGAGAGCATCTTTTATATCTATCTGAAAGGAGGAAGACTGATAAATGTGACTTAGGACCTCTCCTGTCTTGTTCTTAGTTAAAAGCACTTACCTTGATGTGAAACTCCAGGTTCTCATCCATGGAATAGATGTGATCAAAAATATCATGTGCAATCCTCGGTATAATGCCCATAAGTTGAGGATCATGCAACTTCCCCTATGAGTGAAAAATATAAATACAGGCGGTCAAAGCGTGTTGGTAAATACATGGGAGAGGAACAGAAGTCATGCTTTCTCAAATAATGTTCTTTAATCCACAAAACCCAAGTTGATTTTGTGGGTCATGTTTTGCTTGGGTCCTGTACAACAAACAGAAGTTTCTAGAATGATGGGTAGGGAAGGCTTGAAATGGGCATTAGTCCCAGTTCAACTCAGGACTTCTTATGCAGAACCCCCAAGACAGGAAGGAAGCAGGAAAATGTGGGCTGTGGGCTCCCTTGGGGAATCTACCTGAGTATTCAATGTGTTCCCCTTTATAGCCAGCAGAGGGCTGTCCCGGCTGCGGGTCAGCCCATCCTCTCCCCTCCCTTGCCAAGCCAAATGCACACAAGCTGTGAGAGTGTGAAAAGGAGGAAGGTAGGGAAGGAGCATGATTTAGTTTAACTTGTAATATTCACAAATACACCATAGGTAAGCTAATCCTGAATAAAAGCACCATGAGATAGGATAACTAATCATTGTTCAAAAATTTCTTAAGTCCTCAATTTCAAAGCAACTTCTTCAGGATCATTTTGCAGACCAGCCAAGAAAATCCATTCCATTGATTTCTTTTTGAAATCTATAATTCTCAGCCTGAATTGTTTTTGTTTTTTACCACTTTTATTCATTCTACCTAGCAGGTAGAGGGACAAATACTCTTTTTGAACATTACTAAGTCTACTTTTAAT
Organism: Cricetulus griseus; assembly: GCF_003668045.3. NCBI lineage: Eukaryota > Metazoa > Chordata > Mammalia > Rodentia > Cricetidae > Cricetulus > Cricetulus griseus. The sequence goes on from NC_048599.1 coordinate 124,620,454, forward strand.
GCCCAGAATTTCTTTTACCACCTATGAAGACTCTCAAAAGATGCCACAATGGCTGCAGATGTAGGAAGCTCTGGAACCACTCCCTAATAGAGGGAATGGGACGGGGGAGTGGGAGAGACAGCAGCCTACATTTCCTACTAAAGGGGTCCTAAAGGATTTAAAGCCACCGTGGCTTTAGTGTGACCTTAAGGTACACATCTCCACAGAATCTTCTCTTGAATATTCAAGTCCTCTCCCACATGATAAAATCCTCTCTGTCTATGGACACAGCCTAAAGGTTTGCAGTGATGGTATACCCGAAGAAGGTTTTAGACGTTTTAGAAGTTATAAACCTCTAGGAACAACACAAAAGACAGTTTTCTCCTCAGTCCTGGGGGATGCCCAACAACCTTTACAAATTAGACCCAGATACCTGAAAGCCAACTTTGTTTTCCTCAATCAATCCTCTTTTCCTTCAGGTCTTCATCATACAGCACTATCCTTAGGGACTTCTAAGTCAACATTTGAGTTTACAAAATCAAGAACCCATATGGACAGAGGCACTAAAGACATGCTACCAAGAACTCGGTATCATAATTTCTCAGCACATTGGACTACTTACTTTCTATTCTATTAAAAAGCAAAAGGTATGCAACTTCAGACATTCCTGGCTACCCTCTTATCTGGCTATTCTGGCATGCTGCCCTCATCTATCAAGAACAATAAATCAGATGATTTATTTACATTGTGTTTTAGTTTGGTTCTAAGACACACTAAAAATAGGGTTGGCCTAACACTCAGGAGACTGAGCAAAGTACTTACTGTATAAAATTAGGGCAGAGTTTAAATTCAATAAAATACATACAGTGTTCACCAGCACAGGACTCAATAAATGTTAGCATTATAAAATGCAGCTCCCAACAGGCTGTCTCTAAGCTGGGGTGAGGCTGATTTGACCACAGAAGTTCTAAAACAATGTTCTACTCCAGACTATTATTGCATGTTATCTTAGGAAAACAGCACCAATAACTGAATCTTAGGTTTCAAATTTTCACCACGTTTAAATCACATAGTCCATCATAAATACAAAGAAAACTGACTATGACTATATGTACTCTGCACTGCAGAGACTATCATCCAAAAAGATTCCTATGATAAAAAGATAGATTTCCTTCCAGTTAAATTTCACTGTCTCATTCAGTCAATCAAAAATCTTTTCTACCCAAACCTCCAGGGCTCTTGAATAATCCATGATAACTCTTTAGATTCTTCTCATTGGTCCAAACCAGAGAAGAATAACTGGTAATCTAAAAATCATTAAAATTGACTCAAATGTGTTTCCTAGATCATTCTCTCCCAACAGATCATCTTTTATTGATAACTGACTTAAAATTAGCCTGCCAAAATAACCCAGGGGAGGTAGTGAATGTGTATATAATATTAAATATTTTATGGGGAGTGTGTAAGTATATGTGGAATATATGTGTGGTATATGGGAGGGTATGATGTACATGAGATATGTGTTTACTATGGGACAATGTGAAGAGAGATTTATACTGTGTGTGTATATATATATATATATGTATGTATGTATGTATACATAATACATATATATGTATGTATATATGTGTATATATGTAAATATATATGGGGGCATAATATATATGTTTGTGATGCATAGATATGAAGGATATCTGTATGGTACATGCTCTATCTGTGTGGTGAGTATGTAATGTATGTGTGGCACATATATGGATATGTGGAGTGCCCCTGCATAAGTGTGTTGTGTCTATGTTTATACCCTATGTGTGTGGTAAATGTAGGATACTTCTTGTGTGATATATGGAAAATGTATGCATATTATATATAGAATACCCATGTGCATGTGAATGTGTGTGTATGTGTCTGTGTGTGTGTGTGTGTGTGTGTGTGTGTGTGTGTGTGTGTGTATAAAGATCTTACTGTTTCCAAGTTAACTGCTTCCAGATGAAACACACATGCACAGACACAACGTGGTCAGCAGACTATGAACAGAGGTGAATTCAGTGAACATGAAGGCCCTTGCAGCTCAGGTAGTAGAGATGGGAACCCCCAAATTGTATGGGATGATTGAAATCTAGGCTGAATAGAGGCTGTGGCAGAAGGGGTGGGCTGTCAGCAGCAAAAACAGGAAATGAGAATAAGCATGCCCTACCAAAGGCAGCCAAAGTATAGTCTAGCTCAGGAATAAGGGGCACAGTACAAAGAAGTGCGCTGCTATCTGTTGTTCTTCCAAGGGAGCAAATAGGACAAACACTTCATAGCTATGTTCTACAGGACTGTCTTCAGAAACTTCTAGCTGAATATAGCCTTCTAGGAGTAGGTACAGAGGAAAAACAAGACACAGCCCATTGGCCACTCAACAAGACACCCTTTGTTCTCTGCCAGTAGCCTCAATGGCATCCACAGCTTCCTCAAACACTGAAAAAGGGAAAGCAAGAGACCTGCAGTGTGTGAACGCCATGCACTCTTGATTTTGTTAGGAATCATCAGACTGGTTTACAAGGTGGCCAGAAAGACTATATGATTCCTATAGTCCCCAGATGTCCCTCTGAACAGAAAGGAAACCAGAAGGTTTCCTCAGCCATCTACTAGGCATGCTGAAGAGGTCCACTGAGGGCACAAACCAAGAAACAGCTCTTTCAGACATCAGACAGGGTCCAACCAATGAGACAACTCCCACTCTCTGCCTGTCTGCAGCCAGCACCCACCATCCTCTCTATGAACCTGCAAATTCTCCTGACAAGTCTGTGGTCCTTGCATGACGGTTAGCTACTGTCCTCAGGCCCAGTATTATCCAGCGGGTCCTATTTAACCTGAAAAGCCCCCTTAAATGCAACATCATGAGAAGCTAATCTTTCCAATTTTATGGAGGATTATGTGTTATTCTCTTTAACAGAAGATAAAGGCAATACCACTGGATGCCAGGCCCAAAATAGGGGGATTAAAATGCTTAAAAAAAAAAAAAAAACTGCTTTAAAATGTGACAGTCTTTCCCTCAGGGAACTAACATCCTTCCTGAATGCCTTTGAAGGATCCTGTGTAGAATTCTGAATATATAGAATTTGTGTCTCTTTTAGGAGACACAAACCCTGAAGAACATTCTTATTTAATTGCATTCCAGGGTCCTGAATTGCTGTTTCCTGCAGTCTATGACTGCAGCTTGCAGCAGCCCCTTTGCTCTGGTCTTCTCTTAGCAGACCTCCTACCTTCCTCCAGTCTTCCAGCACCCATAAAAGAACAGGATCCAGCATAGGTGCTGGGTGACAGGGAAAAGATTCAGTCAACTCCTTCCAGCCGCAGAAGTCACAACAAAGAAGTAACTCGTGACAACTGACAAATAGGTGACAGCATTCGGGGACCTTAGATGAGATCAGTGTGGAATCCAGTTCCGCTCATGTCCCCCAAGGAGTGTGCTCAAGGCAGATGAGTTGAATTTACACTGAAAAGGCCCCAAAGGCTCTGGACAATCTCATTTTACAAAGTGTCCCCACACCAGCACTGGAGGACCAGCACACCCCTTCCTACACCTAGTCACTTTCTTCCAGAGTCTTCCTCTGCAGGGCAGTATCTCTTAATGTCTCCAATTTTTAGCTTCCTGACATTTAGCAAATACTTTGCATTTCTCAATGATAAATGAATCCTAAGCCTTAGCATTCGCTCTTGTAAGCATTCCCTAATAGCTTAGTGATTTAAAATAGTAAAGGATTTTCCTCTCATGTTGCACACACCTTTTAACTTTTTAAAAACCTAAAAATTGATGGATTCCCTCTTGAGAACATGTTGTTCTCTCCTTCTTCCATCCTCTATCCTCCACTTTCAGAAAAAGTGGGGCTGGGAAAGTATGCAATTAAACTTGGCTAGTACCTACCTGCAAAATCAAGGGCCTGTGGGCCCTGAAGAGAGAGACAGATGAGGGGGCAAAGTGGAGAGTGGAGACATGAAGCCCAGTCTTCTGCAATGTACTGCTGGGGGTGTGAGGTGTGGAGACAAGTGGCTAACAGAGCCCATGTTTGGGCAACAGTCTTGATGAGGCAAGTGAGCCTCATGTTTCTTTAATTTGCACAGTCTCCAAACCACTTTGTCTTCAGCAAAATGGGCAAAAGAAAGTCAACACCACGGAAACGAGATCCCCCAGCATCCCAGCCCACACTCAATTCAGTGCCCAGAACATCAGAGCTCTGAAGATTTTAGCCTCATGCCTTTGAAATCTCCTCTTCAATAGGAATGATTCATGAGCTAAACCTATTCTGCAGCAGCCGTCTCACTGCTGTTCCCAGGAGGGATTCATAAATGAGAAAACCTCAGCTTGAAGGATTAAGGATTCATTCTACCCTGCTGCTTGTAAGCTGAATTCTCCAAATTTTCTCAGTGCTGTTTCATGGAATAACTAACCAGTTTTGACTCTCCTCACCTGTCAGGTAGGCCTAGCCTTTGGATAAATTATCCAGCATCAAAGGCCTTTAGGAGTCCCAGGTAAAAAGTAGAAAAGGAGGCAAGAAAGGGTTCCCATTTGGAAGACAGCCTGAAGCCACCAAGCTCTGAAGACAAAGCATAAGAGGGCCAATCCTTCCAGTGCTGGCATAGGCCTGAAGTATACCTTTCAGAAGAAGGTGCACAAGTATACCTACATCCGAAGGTGCACAGCAGTTCACATTAGAAAGTATGTATCAGTTCACATTCACTCTGGTTGTGGGCAAAGTACACTGGGACCTATTGGAGAACCTACCATACACATAGGGTGGTCAGAGCCACCACACTGGTACTGTCTTAACAAATATTTTATGTGGCCTCTTCTCAGTGGCAACTACACATTTGTTAATAAGAAGGCAGACAAAGGCTAGGAACATAGCTCAGTGGCAAAGCATTTGCTTAGGATGCATAAGGCCCTGGTTCGAGCCCAAGCAACAAAAATAAAGAAAAGAAAAAAGACCACAAAGATGAACAAGACAATGAAGATTCCTCCTCTAAGAAAATGCAGTTTCTGCTATCCTAAAATTCATCCAGCTCTACAAAATCTTTATTGTTCAATTAAGAAAATGGAAAAATCAGAATTGTAAAAAAATTAGAATTGTGTGAACTCATCCCATTTTTAAAGACTGTCGGCAATTAAATTTATACATTCATACATACAGACAGACATCGTACAAGTCAGATAAAAGTAAGCCCATAGGCTAAATTTGGTTTTAAAGCCAACCTCTTTTACGTCTCTGACCTACAAGGTTTTGATTTTGGTGTTTTGTTTTTATTATAAAAAGCCTGGCTTCCCCATTTGCCCTCCAAAGGGCAAAAGACTTTTGCTATAGGTCCTGTCAGTTAGGCAATTAGGGTGGACTGCAATCCATAAGGTTCCACACTACTGATGACCTACTGACGACAGTGGGGTGTGTGTGTGTGTGTGTGTGTGTGTGTGTGTGTGTGTGTGTGTGTGTGTGTGTGTGTTTTATGCTGGGAATCTAATCCAGGGCCTCCTGCAAGCTAGGAAAGCTCTTTGCCACTAAGCTATACCCTGACTCCTTTTATTCAAGAAATGTATTGTTTCAATTGGACAGAGAGATCAACAAAGGCTTTTTGAAAACTAAATTCTTGAAATCTTATTACTCACTGCTACTTCATTCATTCATTCATTCATTCATTCATTTCAGGACAGGGTTTCTCTGTGTAACAACCCTGGCTGTCTTGGAACTCACTTTATAGATCAGGCTGGCCTTGAACTCACAGAGATCCACCTGCCTCTGTCTTCCAAGTGCTCAGATTAAAGGCATGAGCCACCACTGTCCAGCTACTTTAAAACTCCCTAACCTAACCATCTCTGCTGTCACAAAGCAACAGCCACTTCAGACACTGACAATGCAAACTTACCTCCATGGTATGGGTTTTTCCTGATGAAGTCTGCCCATATGCAAAGATGGTCCCATTATAACCCTCAAGGACATCTGCAAACATAAAATAGATTCAAATTAATTCATTACTTTGATCCTACACTGGTATTGGTTGCATGAGTCAAAGTTACAGTTTCCAAATGGCCCGAATCTCATTCTTACACAAATGATATGTGCCAACTGCATGTGCTTTTTAAGTATGATTGTGAAATAAGGACAGAAATAAGTCTGTTGTCCCACAAATACCAAGAAGGGGACTCACATTTCTACAGACTGCATGTCTGAAGGGGTAAAGCCATTTTTAGCTACTTGAAGCTTTGGTCTATATTTTGCTCTCTTGAGATCACTGAGGAGGAAAGGCAAGCAGGCTTTTAGTTTCTGGAGATTACAGCAGAATGTCTTGCCTGAAGGTTTGGTCTGGGTCAGCTTAAATCTGGATCCTCCGGGCCATTTCCCATGAAGATCCCACCAGAGGCCCATCAGAACAGATACTACCCTGCAAACTGGGCCCCACAGACAATCCAATCAGCCTGGAAACCAGCAGGCCTGATTTCAACTTAATGCCTGTTTTTTGGGGTTTTTTTGTTTTTCTTTTTTCCCTGCATTGCTAGCAGGGAAGCCTGGGCCCATCAACATCAGGAATTTCTCTTAATTACACAATAAGCATGCTGGGGAAGCCCACGAGCATGGCAGGCTGGCTTCCGTTTCACACAGGGATGAGAGGAGGCGTGCAGGTGGGGGCTGCTTCATGTTGCAGAGCTGAAGATCAACTGTGGGAATTCTTCCCAAGCAGCAGAGGTGATTAAAACATATTCCCTCCTGCCTTCCCCTCATCTATACAGCTGTCACAGAGAGGGAAGCAATGCATAATTAATATCCTTGACCCACCACTCTGCACCAAGGGAGGAACTCTCAATGTGGCTGATGGTGAGGGCAAGGACAGTTGCCCTATACAGAAGATGCTAATGTGGCTCATGGTGAGGGCAAGGAGGAGTGCCCCATACAGAGGATGCTACTTGGGGCCATGTGAGAAAAGGATGCCAGCCAGTCAACTCTTTCAGATTGGGATGGTCTCCTCTCTGAATTTTATAATGCTGGGTTTTTGTTTTGCTTGCTAGGCTTTTTTTTTTTTTTTTAGCATACATATTTTACTAATCTGAGATTATTAGAGTATAACTTAAGATCAGAGAAGAAAGGATTTTCCTTCAGGGAGTTAAAAACTGGAAACAAAAAATAATCAATAAGTTAAAAAAAAATCCTAGCAGCCTTGAAGAGTTTGCATCATTGGGTTAGTTAGCTGAGGCAGTGTTGGAGTGCTCACCTGGGTGGTGATGATGAGGGACAGCTGGGCAAGCCGACCAACCCAGCTACCACCCAGACCCAGAACCAGGACTACTAGGTAACCTACCCCAATTATGAACTGCTGGAGCATGTGAAGGGGCTGGACCTGCTATAGGGTCTCCATCACACAAGGCAACAATAGGATATCCACGAGAAGTCTCAGGGAGGGTGTATCAAGGGTGTAGGAGAAGTCAGAGGCTTTGAACCAGACTCAGTGCAATAAACACTTGCAAGTTAAGCTGAATGGACTAAAGGCTACACTGTGTGAGGGACTCACTGGGCAACACTGCAGCTTCTATGCCAAGATTTTTTTATTTGTTTTTGTTTGTTTGTTTGTTTTGTTTTGGGGGGTGTTTTTTTGGGTTTTACTTCTAAATTTTGTTTTGTGGAGAAGGTTGCAAAGGCAGAAGGCAGAATCGAGGGGATGAGGAGATATGTAAGATCGGGATGCATGGCGAGAAATCCACAAAGAATCAATACAAAGGTTTATTTTTTTTCAAAAAGAGTTGCATCAAGCTGGGGGTGGGAATTCTTACATATATCAGTCTTCTAGAAATGGTTTTTGAGGGTGGTTTCCCTGGTAACAACAGGAAGAAAAAGAAAACACGGAAGAAGTCAGTGTTAGGGGTAGAGGTTTAAGCTTCAGTTTCCATGAAAATGTCAACTCTCAGAGAAAAGAGTCCTCATGGGTGGAGACAGCACCTGGCAGTGTGCCTCCACACCACCACAAAAATGTGCTTTGAGGGACCCAAAGAAAGAGGCTCCATCCTTCAGTTGTGCTTTCAAAAGTCAATAGTCATAACACAAACTACTGCAGACAACTAGAACACCACACACTGTCACTACAGAAAACCTTCCTTTATTAGAAATTAAATACCTCTCCTCAAACTAAAGGAAGAGCCTTTCTTACTTTACCCTCCTGTATATGTAGGCATCCCAATCTAGGCTGGGGCCAACACCCATTCGGCTCTTGACCTAGCTCCTGTCCTTCCCGTGTGTGGCACCCTGCTTTCTGCAGTAACCGTATGCAGTGTCTCTGAGCAACCTGCCACACCCTAAAGGAAACTGACTTCAGAGACTAAATCCAACTCACACCTCTTCCTCTGCCAGAGAGAAGGAAGCTGGCATCTCCATGAGACCTCTGAGCCACTCTTGCCAACACAGCACAAAGTTTTGTCAACTAGACAGTCTCTATTCTTTGTTCTGTGGTTGTGGACTGAGTACTGCTCTTAGGACCCTTTTCCTCCTCCTGGGTTGCCTTGTCCAGCCTTGATATGAAGATTTGCACCTAGACTTATTGTAACTTGTTATGCCATGTTCAATTGATATTCCTAGGAGGCCTGCTCTTTTCTGAAGGAAAATGGAGGAGGAATGGTTCTGGGGGAGAGGGGAAGTGTGTGGGGGGGGTGTGGGGGTGTGTGAGTGAGTGTGTGTGTGTGTGTGTGTGTGTGTGTGTGTGTGTGTGTGTGTATGAGCGTGTGTGTGTGCTGAGGGGACTGGAAGGCATAGAGGGAGGAAAGGCTGCAGTCTGGATTTTTGTATGAAAGAATAAATAAAAGGAAAAAAAGGGGAGCATTTAACTCTTACAACCTGGGACCAGGGAGATACATGTTTTTAAAAAATCATCTTTTGAGGTTCCTATTGTAATAGAGTTGTATTAAGACTCATGACTTCCTTCAATAAAAATGTGACAGTAGCAAAGGTGAAAAAAAATAAAAACAGGAACATGCATGAGTGGTGCTGCCTTATTTGGCGCTAAGTTGCCGAGAGGCATGTGGGACTGCACTCAAGAAAATCCATTCTCTTTATTATGTCAACACCGAGCACAATTTCCTTCTTTTTTGTAATAGAGAACACTTAAATCCACTAAAACAAACTCTGATTGGTCTTTAAAATACCTGAGAATCATCTTGCGGGCTAATACATTTTTGGAGAACATCTCCTCGATCAAAATTGAATGTAGCTGGTGTTGCCCTCTATGGACTCAATTTTGAACTAAAAGATAATTTGAAAAGATAAGGTTAATCTAGGGTTGTCTATTTTCTCAGGTGTGAGAGGACATGTTTGTTTATTTAGTCTATGGTTTACGTTTAGTGGAGGGTAAAGGCAAGAGAAAGCTAGCCCAGAATCTGCTGAGGGAAGATCCAAGGCACTGGCTCTGTACAGAGCCCCATGCCACCTCCTGGGCCATGCTGTAACCCCCAACTGAAAGCTCCACAAAAAGACAGACACTTTTCATTGCAGTTAATCAACAGACAGCTCCTGGACCTGAGAAATACATTTGATTCTTATCAACCAACCAAACAACTCAAGTTGGCCATGGCTGTAGAGTGACCATCCAAGCTCTGTACACCAGTGGTCACAAAACACTTTCATCTCAGTAAATGGCAGACATTTCCTAGGCCTGAGAAAAACATTTGTGTTAGTCTCTGTTGAGTAGAATGGCTATTTCCATACCCTGGTGACACTCTGTCTGAAGTGACACCACTCCCAAGCAAAAGCACACTGCATTTCAGAATGGAAACGCTCCCTACAACTGGCCAGCACAAGGCTGTGGGACCTCAATGGCTATTCTTTCTCCTCTATTGTCCTCCCACACGCACCCCTATCCCTGTCATTTTGGACTGTTGGTTAATAGTCCATATGGCCTGATTGAAAAAGAACAACTCATAAAATACTTGATGACTGTGTTTGTTTAAATGCTCATTGTGGGCCCATAAGAAAGGAAAGGCAAGATAATTCAGAAGTCAGGCAGTCACAAACCAAGTCTCAGACCCACTGGTTCCTCTAGCTTTGGCCAAAGTGCTTCAATCTCTGAGCATCAAATTCCACTTTAATATGGTGGGAATAATAATGTTCATACTTCATAAACTGAAGCTTCTAGATGCAAAACATAAATAGCATAATACAGAGCTAAGCATAGTTCTTTAGGAGTTATATGGAATAACAAAATAGATTTGAGTATATCTTCCTAAGCTTAAAGCTTTTCTGTCTGCCCCCACTGCCTACGGGATAAAGTCCAGAATGTCCAGCAGAGGCTCAGGACTGACTTTTGCAACCTCATTTCCCATCATGTAGTCAACACCTTACGCCACGCCCTCTGAACTACCAAAGCATGCCACACCATTTGTGTCTTTATGCTCTTACAGTTTCCTCTGCTTCCAGCTCCACTAAAATCTATAGTCCTCAGAGCCCAACCTTTCTTTAATTCTCCACATTCACCCAAATCAGCACAAAGTGGCTCTGCTCTGTGCTGTCCTAGCAGTGTGCACACCCATCTTAACCTACAGAATGCCTGCAAAGTGCATGATAATGGTATATGCATTTGCCTCTTCCTGTATACTGAGAACTCCTAGCAGACAGTCTTAGAAGTTTTAGTGACTCCAGTCCCTGGCAGTGCTTATCACACACTAAGCACTTAATATCACTTGTATAAATAAATAATTATATTTTAAAGAAATCAAACTGGAAAATCAGAAACCACCTTCTCCAGCATTTGGATAATCCATATTTAGTTTATTTGGAAGGCAAATGCCCAGAGCAGCTTCTGCTGGCTAGGATACAGTTACCAGGATCAACAATAAGATCCAGTAACCATGGTGTTTAATGCCTAGGCACCCACAGAAGCCTTATTGACTGCAATTATAATCATAAACCTTACAACCTCTTCCCACAGAAATGGAGAGATCCACATGCTCTGTCAGCCAACATTTTGAAAACCACACCAATGATGGGAGTGTGGGAAATGCCAGGGCTCTGCAATTGCTAATAGACCCTCAGAGACATTGAGGGTTTTGGATAGACTAGAAAGTAGAAGTCTCCAGCCCGTGACAGCATCATGAATGAGGACTATGATGGTCTTCAGAATCCCCTGATTCACATCTCAGTCTCTAGAGAAAATGTCCATGGTACCCTGCCCCAGTCCTAGCTTAGGTGGGGCTCTTATGACAGGAGATAACACAGCTATGCTACGTTATGTACTCCGAGAAGGTCTTGCTTGTATATGTACACTTTACATTGATGCTGCAGAAAGGAAAATCACTTCCTTTCACAGCAGCCCTGGAGGTTACTTTGAAAATTTCTGTCAGGTATCAATAGAGCCCAGGAAGATAGAAAGAGCCTGTAAAAGGGAGATGTGAAGAGCTCTTAAGAGGAAGAGTGGGTTAGAAGAAAACACAATATGAAGGGGAGAGGACCCAGGGATTTAAGGTTTTTAATAGGTATGGGGATAGGAAGTGAAGAGAGAGAAGCTGGGCAGGGTGAGCTAAACAAAACTAAGGATGGACAAAGAACCTCCATGGAAACCCAGTACTTTGTAAGTTCATTGAAAAACAAAATTAAACACACACACACACACACACACACACACACACACACACACACACACACAAGTTTGAACACAGATACCCTGCAAGAATGAACCATGATCCCCCTAGAGAACATAAGTTATTAAATGAAATCTCAGTACTAAGCATGGGTTTCTCACTACAAGGTATTTGTCAGGGAGGCCCCCGGAACAACAAAGCTTTGCCATTGTTCTTGGTTATGCAACACAACTAGATGATAAGACTGTATTGCTGAAAACACCAGCACACTGGTTGAACAACATAGAGAAATCAGCTGGAACTGTTCTGGGAGCTTCCTCCCTGCTGGCTAGCTTAATAGTACCAGAAGGTGTTACACAGGCCATTGGGGGAGAAAAGATAGTATTCAATAGTATTCCTGCAGCCAACCCTCCATGCTACAATACCAACTTGCCAGGCAAAACTCACCTGATGGTACAATAGTGACATGAAGGTTATAAGGGCAACCAACTGGTTTTGGCTTAGAGTTGAGACCTGCATCACAGGGAGGAATTTAGGCCTGATACTTTAAAACTGGCTTTTCCCATAGCTCAGGAGGTCACAGGCCCTTAGGAAGAGCATGCTATTGTTGTTTTGCTAAACAGTCATACAGTCAAACTGCCTTATAAATATTTATGCCTATACCCATCGATTATGCTGACCTCAGTCTTGGCTTCTCTCTGCAGTAAGCATAGCTAAAGTAGAGACCTGTAGCTGATCAAAGTGCTGAGAATAAGTGGCTCGGCAAGGAAGTGGTCAGCCTCCAGGGGATATTTAACTCCCACATCCTTCAGAGCTTAGAAAACATCATGGAGTGGCAGGAAGAGTTTGGGAATGACAAGTGAAAGCTGTCTTCAGAACACGACAGGCCATTGCACTCAGAAGCTCACTGCAGTTAGGATGAGTCAACACTCCAACAAGCATCACTAATTGGACTCAGTGTCCAACAGAAAGGGAGTGGGGAGGACATGAGGTTGTGAGGGAAACACATTGGAGGTACATGGGGTGGGTGGGAGGAAGGGATGGGTTAGGGGTTTCTGGAAAACTGGGACTGAGGAGTTGAGGGTTCCATGGGAGAGTGGAGGCGAGGAGTCAGAGGAACAAATAATCAAGATGTATTGTTACATGAGTGAGAAGAAAAAATAAAAGGTAGTCTATTTTTTAAAGGTTTAACAAATGCCCAATCAGGCCTTTGTCACCCTAACAATTTCTTTTCATAGGAGAATAAGGTATTCTTCATTGCTACCAAATGAACATATTCACATTATAGCCATAGTGCCCTGGAGGTGTCTGTTTATCATAGGCTAAGCCCTGTTCTTCTTCTTTGTAGATCACCATCTATGTAGGGTAGCAAGTTACCTAGGGTTAGGCCATGTCTTCACAGAGACTGGTGTCTTTTGGTTTTTGTTTTGTTTTGTTTTTTTTCATTTAGGTATTGGCTGATACATATAAACCACAAAAAGTGTACACATTAATGGTAATGAAATTGTCTATTTCTGACATCTCATACTAAAAAAAAAAAATCTAAACATTGAAAGGAGAATACTACTGAATAAAAACCCAAAGACGATTACTACTGTTTGTTAATCACAGGGTTGATTTTTTTTTTTAATGGAGTGCATCCATTTCTAATTACATTGGCACAGAGGTAGCTGGATGTATTTAAATGGCCTTCATGCTTAGTACAGCATGTGGTAAACACTATTTGCTTCTGATAATGAAATTGGGGGAGGGGGGAAGAACAGGAAATCCTGGCACGTGTGATTAATCTTACTATAATAATAATAAATAAAAAAAAACTACACACAAGCTCAATCACAGGGGGGAGGCGGGCTTGAGTAGGAGCAAGCCAAGGAAGACATACTTCAAAAACAGAGAAAATACTCAGAGAGGCAAAGGGGGAAAAACACAAGAGTGACCACTGCCTGTAGGGCCAAAACTGTTCATTCAAAACAGCTCCAATCCAGGCATATTTTTCCTTGTCAGTCTTCTATAATGATCCAACTGAGAAAATCTTCCAAATGAATTGATGTTTGTAACAAGAATGTGAATAAACACACATCCCAGCAAGGAACATTGCATGCTGACGTTGAGTCTCCCACGCAGGTGTCTGGGGTCAGAATTAATCTAACAGATGTACCAGGGCTGAATTTCATGAATTTCAAATAGGTTAGTCAGCTCAGCTCCTGAAAACAACAGATCCAAAGCAGAAAAAAAAAATGCTTCTGTCTTTCAAATCCATGGCTGCCTACATGGGTTATCAAGACCTTTGAGCATGTTCACGGCCATGGCATTCCAATCGGAAGGTGAGGATTTGATGATGAAAAGCAAGGAAGCAGGAGATGCCCCTCAGCTCTGTCCAGATGGCAGGCCCTGCCTCAGCATGCTTCAACCTGTTCCTGCTTTGAAAGGGCAAGGGAGAGCAATGTGCAAATTGCTTCATCGCCCTGCTGTTATTTTGACACAGATCCTCCAGGGCCAAGGCCAGCCCCAGCAAAAAGAACTCATCTCTGAGACACACAGGCAAGCTCGAGGCTACCTGTTTGGAGAAACAAATGTTGGGCTGTGATGGGATGCATGAAAGTGGGTTAGATGAAATTGAAAATTAAGGGATGTTGCACGGCACAAATAGCTCCACAGCCACCTCAATAATAGGGCTTCATGACCCTGTAGAATATCCTTGGATGGCAAGAGCAATCTCTAACCTGAGAGACTCCATTCTCATAGTCTTAGGTAAAAGAAAGCAGCCAACAATGTATAACTAAAGCACGGAGCAATGTATTTCCTCCTTCAAAAGAGAGAGGAGCACTCGACCTGAAGTTTCTTTAGACCAAGACAGAAACACTGCTACCACAGCTTACATTGCCTTTCCAGCTTGTATAGCAGAATAACACCACCAAAGAGGTGGCAAAGGAAACAAAGAAAACAAACACAGAGGCCGAATAACATGAAGGACATCTCAGCAAGTCAAGGCCAGTGCCAAGGCAGCAATTTAGTGTTTCCAATTAACGGGCCTCTGCTTACAGTCGAGGCACACTGATTGCCAGGCAGTAAATGTCACTTTATGTTTTCATTAGTGAAAGCCCAGGAGGAAATAAAGTGCCACTTACCTTTGACAATCTGCTTCGCACAGGCATTGTAGACCTGCTCTTGGGTTGTGTTGGGCGGCAGCACTCTGTCAAATACATATGGCTTCCCTTGCTGAAAGCAGATGAAAGAAAGGGGTGGAGAAAACACATTAGGGGTTTAGGTCTAAAAAGCACTAATATTGGTAGTAGTTAGGCCACAGGCAACTAAATCACAACCCACTCTGCAAGGGAGTCCTCTCCCTCACCATGGAACCTTTACGGCATGAGCCATATGCATGCTGTATGTGTGAATGTCAAGGGCTTGAAAGCACAAATTCCTAAATCTGAGACAACTTTCCCGAGTTTGTGAATTTTTCCATTAAGTGGAACTGATAGCAGGTATGCAAGAATATAGACACAGGAAAACACAGAGCGCCCAGGTATGAAGTAAGGTGACACAGATGACAGAGCTGGCAAGGAAGGGTTGGCCACAGATGTTTCAACTCAGAGGCTCATGAAAAGTTCAGAAAGATTCCTGTCAGAAAAATGATAGGGAAGAACATTCTAGACATGGGATGAACAGAATGCCAGGAACAAGAGGATGTCACAAACTAGCAAGAAAATCAGAGGCCGGTTCATGTAGAGAGACAGCCCAGCTGTTATTGTCCCACACAATTCAGTTTCCTTGCCATGCAGAAGCAATGCCTAAACTGAAACCTCCGAAACAAAGGAGTCTTTCTATGCAAGAAAACAAGAAATTCAGGGGAGGGGGATTGTTTAGGGGTTTGGTTGGCAACCGCCTATGTAAAATTCAAAGAAACCTCCATCCCTGGGGAGGGAGAGCAGGAGCTCTCCCACACTACCAAGTAGACCCTTCTGCCTGGCCATCACTGTTCAATATGGACCAACAGGAATCTCAGCATCAGGTACAACACTGAACACTGGGGGAAAGTGGTTAAGACACTGATCCAAACTGCAGTTCCCTCTGCCAGCAGTGCCCAGGTAAACAGAAACTCTCCTCTCACAGCCTGATCCACAAACCACAAAGAGGAAGACAGAGGAAAGAGAGCAGAGAGGAGGGCTAAAAAACATACCTCCTACGAGTCAAGGGCAGACTGGCTCCTTGAGGAGACAGCTGTTCTTCAGAGCTCAAAGAACAAGGCCTGTTACATCCTATAACCCTCACACCAGTGAGCACAAGGCATCAGAAAGACTTGATGGCTACTCATTCATCACCATGGGTCCGGGCAACCGGAGGTGAAATCCTATGCTCAATGCCTTATGTTTGAGCTTTAGTCTCTGAAAACAGAATTGAACCAGCCAGGTAAACAAGCTACTAGTAAATTGATCTTAGAAGAATGGAGAAATTTTAGACAATATAAGAAAGAGGAGAGGGAAGAGGTTTGCTTTATACACAAGGCAGAACTATAGTCATTCTTATAAAAAAATATACAGAAAGGGATAGTTTCTTATGTTTTATTCACAACTGTGTACTCTTTGGTTAATAAACCAGATGTTTGATGGGATAACCAAGAAATATTCTTTACCTAAATCCTCGGCTAACTTTCTCATTAGTTTTATCCATTTTCAAACTCAACCAAATATCAGGGGCTGGAGAGATTCAGCTTGGTTAGGAGTGAGTATTGCTCTTAAAGGGCACCCAAGTTCAGTTCCCAGCACCCATGTCAGGCACTTACAACTGCCTGAAACTCCAGCTCCCTGGGATCCAAGATGCTCTTCTGGCCTCCTTGGGCATCAGTACTTGCGTGCACACATCCACACATGCATATACCTTAAGAACAATTTAAAATGTTAAAAAAAAAACTTTTTAAAAATTTGACAAGTACCAAGAGAGCACCAAGTAAAAGTAAACATTTACAGAGGGCTCAGGGCATATCTGAGTGGGGGAGCTCTTGCCTAGCATTTATGAGGCCCTGGGGTTCAACCTGTGCACTAAAAAACAATGGGAGGGAACATTTACAGAATTTGCCTAAGTTGTCCACTGAACCCTCTAGAAACCTAAAACAATTTTACTATTGCTCCAAATTTAGAGAGAACAGCAGTGTAGACTAATGGGGGCTGTTCTTCTGTATATATGTTTCTCTTATTGGTTGATGAATAAAACAATGATTGCCCAGTAGCCAGGCAGGAAGTATAGGCGGGGCAACTAGATGAGGAGAATGCTGAAGAGAAGCCAAGAGAGAGGGGGGGGAGAGGGAGAGGGAGAGGGAGAGAGAGAGGGAGAGGGAGAGAGGGAGAGAGAGAGGGAGGGAGAGGGAGAGAGAGAACTGGAGGAGTAACATGCCAAATTCAAATTACAGGTAAACCATGGCCTCATGGCAATACATAGTTTAATAGAAATGGGTTAATAATTAAAAGAGAGCTAGCCAGTAAGAAGCCTGAGTCATTGGCCAACAGTTTAATAATTAGTGTGTGTCTGTGTGCTTATTTGAGGCTAATTGGCTGAGGAACCAAGTGGAAAAGAAACCCCAACTATAGTAGACTGTGCTGTCCACAGCACATCCTGCCTTCAGTGCAGCAGGGAAAAGGACTTAGTGAATGATGATGTACAGTACAGAATGATAGCATGGCCAGCTTGCCATCAAATGTAAATGCTTTCTGTCATGCCATATATTTTCCTTTAACAGAGGAACAAAACAAGAATTCACCACTCCCTTTGGAAAATGGTATCAATGACCAATTACCAATTGACAAACATGACACTTCTAAATGACATCAAAAAAGCAACCGCCTTCAAGATTTTATGGCTGGTTGACACTAAGATGAAACTCTGCAAACAGTTTGTTCCAGGATCTGTCTCATCAGAACTAGCACATTAGTTTAAAATGTAAGCATTCCGTGTCCTTCATGCACTTGACTACTATACAAGTTTCTGGTTTATTTTTAGTGAACCTTGAAGAATTAAGAAAGAGAGAGATTAGTATCATTGTTGAATGTTGTCAGAGAATTGACTTGTACCAGTTGTATATACGTTTGCCCTCTCCTCTCCTCCCTTCCACATTTTAATAGAAAGAATATGTCATGAATTCTGACCAAAACAGGAACAAAGACCCTTCTGCAGAATCCCCAAAGAGACAAGATTGTAATGTTTCTAATGCTGCAATGGCTGAGGATTCTGGACAGGCAACAGACCTGCCTGCTCTCATGTTTGCAGCTACAGAACAAAATTCAAGTAACACTGCTGTGTAGCTACTAGACACTGGTATTTGGGCCTTGGTGGGACCACTATCTGCCAGCCTCTGAAGATACTTTTCCTTCCAGGTTCCTCCCAGCACCTGGGTTCTCCAGCCTCTCTGAGTACCCATGCCAGTGTCCTCTGCTAGCATCTCTTTCTGATGCATATGTATCCTGAAATGGTGAAGTCCTGGCCTAGATCCAAGTCTCTTTGTTGTGCTCTTGACTTTTAGGAAATTTAAATAACTAAGCCTTCAACTCTCATCTCACACTCAGGCTCATATGCCTACTAGAGAGCTCCACCTCTGTGGGTGACCGTTAGCTACCCAAACTTAGCCAAAAGCAAACCATCACTCTCTCCATATCTGAGCATCCCAGCCATCACCTAGATACTCACACTCAACACCTAAGACTCAGTGTGTACCAGAGACTTCCACCTGGGACACATCCCAACAGTTACCATTTCTTAGTGCCTACACCATGCAATTTTAGCCATCAATCTCTTGCACAGAGCAGCCAAGCCCCCTAGCCAGTCACCCTGCTGCTCTTCCTCCATAATAATCCATTTCCATCACTGGGCAGGGTAAGTATCCCAAAACTAAGATGGCATCACTTCCCCACTTGTGAATCCTGTTACACACACAATAGACATCACTGCAAGCTGCATGCACTTCTCTCTCACTGCAGTGTGGCCCAGTGGCATCTCCTGCACCCTGTTCATTTCCTGCCCAGTGTCTTTGCTATTAACCTTCCTTCCCCTTGGAATTCTCTTAGTTCAAATCTGCATTTGGCTACCCTCTTATGAACTGCTGTCTTAATTTGCTTTTATGTCATTGTAATAAAACACTATGATGAAAAGCAACTTGGGCAGGAAATGATTTATTACATCATATAGGTTAGAGTTCATCATCAAGGGGAGCTAGGGCAGGCACGCAAGCAGTAACCTGAAGGCAAGAACTGAAGCAGAGGCCATGCATGAACACCGCTCACAGTGAGCTTGCTCCCTGTGGCTTGCTGGGGATTAAAGGTGTGCGCCACCAACACCTGGCTGAATTTGCTTTCTTATACAACCCAGGACCACATGCCTGGGAGAAGTACTGTTCAAAGTGGATTGGACCCTGCCACATCGATCATCAATCAAGAAAATGCTCCCAAAGATATGCCCACAAGCCAATCTGATGGAAGCATATTCTGAGTTGAGGTTCCTACATCTCAGGTCACTCTAGTTTGTGTTAAATTGACAAAAACCAGTCAGCACATTCTTTGTATCTCATACTCTTCATCCTTCAGGGCTTCCACGATTCTAACTAAAGCAACCCCATCCCATGCTGACATTACTATTCCCTGAAGTTTTGGGTTGTTTCAGGGCAATGAGTAAATGACCTATTCTAACCAATGAAATGGACCATTGCAATGAAAGCATTTATCCAGCTGGACTGGAAGCTCCAAATCCTAAGCAGGTAGGCAAACCCACTGAACTTCATGACAGGAATCTGGATGACACACTCTGCACTCATCACTACTGACAATGAAGCTTGCCAGCGTTGTCATGAAGCCTCTATGCACAGCAGTGCAATTGCACGGGAGCAGAATACTAAAATTAATGACCTACCAGGATCACATGCAAAAAAATAATAGCAGATGGTCCTTACACTTCTCTAGTTAAAATTAAAAACAAAAATCATGCCACCAGAATTCCTATCAAGTTGTTGAGAGCAAAATGTCTGTGAACCATATGGCCTGCCTATTAATACATCTGACCCGTCACCCAAAAACTGTTCCACTGCCTGCAAGGAACTCAACAGAGAAAGACAAAGGGAAGCAGAAGATCCAGGAATACTCAGAGGCTGTACCAAGAGGGACACTGCAGAACACAAAATTAATTATTCTTACCGAGTATTAATAAGTAACCCAAGAACAATCTTAAAGACTGACCAAGAGTTATGATCATAATTTGAATGTTTTTGTCTCTTTCCTATCTTCACTAAGAGAGACAGAAAGAGGATAAAAACTAAAAGAAAGGCGGGTGGTGGTTCATGCCTTTAATCCAAGCACTCCAGAGGCAGAGGCAGGCGGGTCTCTGTGAGTTCAAAGCCACCCTGCCAGGACAAGCTCCAAAGCTACAAAGAGAAAAGCTGTGGAAAAACAAAAACAAAAACAAAACAAACAGAACACCCTAAAAGAAAGACCACCATTTCCACTGGTGAGTCCCAACTCCTGAGAGCAATCATTAGCCATAGCTGTTAAGATGGTTTCATTCCTGAAAATGCAGGGAGAGCGAGCAGGAGAGGATGAACTCTTACAGCCTCAGCTGATCATGCTTCACGCTGAATGCCCAGACAATGGTCCCCACCCAGTTGTGCTCCATCTTACTCCTCACAGTAACTTTATGAGATGTTACCATTCCCATGTCACAAAGTGGCCAGCCAGTCACATTTTCAGCTCTATGCATTGCAGAAATACTTTTGAGGCTCTGATTTTGTGTTCATCCTTTATACCAATGGTTCTCAACCTGTTTAGTCCCCAGTGGAGTCTAAATCATTTCAGAATACACACAATTAATTAGGGCAAGGAACAAAGAGGCAGTGCTGTACTAGTTGTGATCCAGCCAACTATGAACGGCAGCCTTTCGATCTGCTTACAGTGACTGTGTCCATGTCCATGAGCCTGCACACGGCTCAGCCAGCAATGTCCTTTAGAAGAAGCAAGCAGTATCAACTTTAAGCCCACCTCCCTGGAGCACTGTTACTGTCCTCCAGAACAAGACAGAACCTGTCTAAGGCAGCTCTCCTCGAGTTGGAAGTGAATGTCCACCCCCAGAGCACTTTCTTCTATTGGAAACAAATAACAGGACAGGTGTACTTGCTTCTAAAAGCTGGATGAATGTGTTTTTAATTGAAGGACTCTAAAGATACCCAAGGTCAGGATATCAGTAAAGCATCATATTAGCCTGCACAAGGAGAAACTAAACAAGAAAAAAACACATACTGTGAAGGGCTTTCATAACAATCTAAAAGAATGCTTCCAAAACATTAGCTAAAAAGCCCAAGTCCTTGGGCTAGTGTTGATGCTCACTTTTTATCAGCAGAAGTACATTCACTAGAAGTTTGAGGGCTGGCTGCTACAATATAACTGACATGCAACAAACTTTACCCCTTTGTGCACTTCATTGCAGTGAGCCTTGCTATCACTCTCAGTTGAACCCTTTATTGCATTAGCAGTCGGTCTCCCTTCTCCCACTCTCCCTGTTCTAGGCAACTACTAATCTGCCACCAGACTTCACAGAACTGCCTACTTTAGGAATTCGGTGCAAAGGGAGTCATAGTGTGTGGTCTTCTGATCAGCTTCCTCCACCTTGTATGTTTCAAGCTCCATTCACAATGCATCATGGCTTCATTTCAAGACCAAATAACATTCCACTGATTGGATATACTGTATTTTAGGTGCAGTTCATTAACTGGTGGGACAATTGTGTTGTCTGTACTTTGGAGCTATTATGAATATTCACATGCAAGGTTTTATGTGGATCTATGTTCCCTCTGGGAGTGTATCTAGTTAGTAGACTTGCTGGGCCATGAAACATCTCTACATTTAAGTTTAACTTTGAGGAACTGGCACATGATTTCCCAAAGTGACTGAGTCGTTGATTATCCCCACCAGCAGTGTATATGGGTTCCAATGTTGCTATACCCTTGTCAGCACTTGCTGTTGTCTTCTTTACTATGATTATCCTGCAAAGGGGAGTCAACAGAGGCCAAAATTCAGGCTTCCTGTGAGGATCAAATATAACCATGGAAATCAAGGATCTATCACACAGTGCCAGGTATTCTAGAAGATTCGAGAGATGGGATCAATGTTATCCTCTAATGCAAGGTTTGAGGTCTGATGATCAATGTATACCAATAGCTTGAATTGCACCAAACTTCCCAAGCTGTGAGTCTTCAAAGGGAGAGATGCAGAAAAGTGAGCCATTCAATCAACCTGTTCAGAACTTGGTACCCTGTTGCCCTCACAATCCCAAATGAAATACACCATCAAATCTTGGTCTACTCCAAGCCCCCAAGTCAGTGACTCCAGAGCTGAGCTCCAAAGAATGAGGGGGACATATCCAAAACAGTGGCTCCCTCCACCCCCAGAACAATTCTGTGCACAGAGCCCATGCAGGAACAGTAAAGAACTCAGTGTGATTCAGGCACTCATGGGCTCAGTAACTTTACTACTGTTGCTTTAGGGCCTTCCAGAAACATGAGTGGAACACCCACTGCCAATGTGATGCAGAGTTCACCTCCCAGTCTTTGCAGACTGGCCTGCCCTTCCACTGTCATCTCCTGCATACCTTGTCTATCTGTGCTGGCTGCTGGAGCCCTCTGACCACCTACAACTAACAGGCCAGAAGGCCTGTCTGGGGCTCCAACCCAGCAGTGTTAGTCAATGGCAGATAAAATTTAGGGGTCAATACTTTAGCTGTCTGGACTAGAAGTGGTATAAAGCAGTCACTGGGCAGGTATTCCAACTGGACTCCAGAGTTCCATTTGATCATGGCAGCAACTCCAGAGAAGCCACACCTGGGCCTTGTCATAGCCTTCTCACGGCCCACCAGCCTCTAACTGCCTTATAAGGAAACTCTAAAACCAGCTGTCTTCTCCATTCCAGCTGCAGGCTCTCACTTCCACTTTCCTGCCTGCATGGGGATGGTCCTGTGACTGGGGCTAGAAACACTAAGCCACAGAGCAGTCAGACCGCTGCCACACTGGCTCTATGCCCTTTGTAAGGTGGCTGGTGCCCATGCTGGCTGAAGACAAGGCTGCTCCCAGGAAAGTCAATAATGAAGCAGACGTCCACAAAGCAGTGCCTGGCTCCCAGTAGAGTTGCCAAGGCAATGCCAACCACTTCACAGATAGAGAACGAACAAAAGAAACACACAAGAATGAATCTTGTTAAGGCTTCTCCTTGCAGGAAATCAGGCTGCAATTCTCTCCATTCTGCCAAAACCCCCGCTATGTGGACACACAGGCACTGTCAAGATGGCAGACAGCTATAAAAAAAAATATTCTGCAAGGCACACTGCCAGAGAGATAATAAAGAAATTCAGAATTGTCGCCTGGCTAACAGGAGACTGGAAACAGAAAGTATGACTTCTTTTGGGGAGAATAATGGTGATTGTTTTCAAAACACGGTGATTTTTCACTTCCAATAAAAGCAAAATGCACTCCTTCCTCTCCCACCCTAAGTGGGAGCTCTAACTGCCAGAGAGCAGAGAAGAGCAGAGAAGGTTGGGATGGCTGTCCCTTCCCAGAAGCTTGCTCCTCTCATTCTAGTGACCTCAGACATTCACCTGTGTAACATGATGAATCGCCTTGGCTCTAACATGCCGTGATAGTAACAGGACACAGAAGCCTACAATTTTCTCACAAGTGGTTTCTGTCTCAAACACATCCAGCCCCAGAGAAGGTAAACTTTAAGTTCCAAGAGTTCACTGTTCACTAAAGTATATATTCTCAGGGAAAGGAATAAAACCTCTGCTATGGTTATCTCAATAGATTTGGTGCCATGTCGAGGTGTGAGCAAAAAATGAAATTTTCCTCAGAGAAGAGACAGGAAAAAAAATTCACTGAAGGTAAAATGGAGAAATTATTTTTGCCAGATTCACAATAACAGGGACAATGTGTGCCTCCTTTGGGGGCAGCAACATGTACTCAGGTCAAACCTTACTCAGGTAGGCTGAGGCCTGTGGTGGCGACAACACCAAAGCCACATGAGAACTTATGTGACGTTGATATGGGAGCTTCTGCCATCACTTGACTGGCTCAGTGAATCACTGTGGAGAAACAGCTCACATAACTGTAATTACCTGACACACTGGATGACAACTTCAATTTCATGGCATGTTCAGGTGCCCTATTTCCATTTGTTCCTCAGAGGTGTGGGGTGAAAGCATTAGCCTCCATTTCTGAGAAAGAAGAATGACTTCCCTGGACATTTGGAAAGCAGCAACGTGAGCTTCGGCACACACCAGAATTCTGGCTCCC
Organism: Cricetulus griseus; assembly: GCF_003668045.3. Taxonomy (NCBI): domain Eukaryota; kingdom Metazoa; phylum Chordata; class Mammalia; order Rodentia; family Cricetidae; genus Cricetulus; species Cricetulus griseus. The sequence goes on from NC_048599.1 coordinate 124,644,330, forward strand.
TGCCAAACATGCCACCCATAAGACCATACTGCATCTTTTATTGTTCCTCCAAGAACACTGTTATTCCTCAACTACAGATTTTCTAAGAACTTCACACATGTGGCCAAATCTATGACCTTAGACAACATATCCATATTTTTATGGGCCTCCTCCTCTATAGAAAATGAGAGGTGGAATCCCTCTGGCTCTAATATGCTATAATAACAGAACATGTCATGTCCAGAACATGACACAGCACAACTCACATTTTGATAGCTGCTCTTCCTTATTAAGATAACTTCTGTAAACTTCAGGAGAAAAAGTCTCCCATGAAGAAGACATGATGACACTGACTAAAACCAGCTGAAATCAGTAGGCTCGGGAAGCTATGTCTTGATGGCTAAGGCCAAACACACACACAGCGAGGGGGGGGGATACGAAGATGCTCAAAAGGGAAAGCTGATGGGTGCAAACTGGATACCGGATTCTGTAGCCAACCACATTTAGGATGGAGGGCTGAATGTGGGCATCATGAAGCTCAGACATTATAATCCAGGGAGATGCCACCCTCAGGAAATAATAGGACATTTGGTCCTTAATGCCACATGGGGGGCAATCAACAGATAAAGCAGGTAAAGTCCCCCACCCTGCAAAAATCTCTATTAAGGAGAATTTCTGTCACTGAATTCAGCCACTATTTTCGAGTCAAAAAAGTCTGAGTGCTGTCAAGCGTAGGAAGATCATCAGCTCTGTATCCTTTAAATGATCTTACTTTTCACTTGGCTACAGAGGAACCTCATTTCTCAGTGTTTAAGGTATTAGAAGGGCGAAATGGCCACACACACAAGAGAAGGCGAAATTCAAGTCCTCCCAACACTCCTTTCTAACTCATCTGCCTCCTTGCTGAACCCAGACTGCATTCCCTGAACCCACTAGTGGATTAGGCAACAAAGTGTCACCAAAATCAGCTCTCCAGTGTTCTGCCAGGAGCAGCAACTCACTTCTCAGATTCATTTATTAACAGAACTAAGAAAAACCAACTGTTCACTCCTGAGCCCCAGCCAGCCTGTTGAAACTGCTGTCTCTACGGCTGCAAGGGCCAGCTCAGTGTCCTACCTCTGATCTCCTTACCTCTGTCACCTGTTCTCCTCCCTACCTATCCAAGTTCCATCATGCCGTTATGCTCTCTCTCATTCTGAAACCTCTCTTTTGTGCTCTCTGCCCTGGCGGTGCTCTAAGTATACCTCTAGCCTCAGCCACAGCCTCATAGAGAAGAAGCAAAACCACCTCCAATTCCGGGTTCCAGACCTCTGTTATTAATTGTCTGACAAAAATAAATCCAACTGAATGCCCCAACTTCCCTAAACACAGCATGCAGCTGACCGCTGTAACTTTGGGTTCTCTAGTTACACAATCAGCCAACCGTGGATTTGAAATATTTTTAATTGTCTCTTGCTATTTAATTCTCCTTGCCATTACTATCTGCAGCTGCAGGCTGGAAACTCACGTTTCTCCTTGTCCTCTGCCTCCCCCTCTTTCTATCCCTATTCCTACTCATCAAGGCTGACAAACTTAAGGCCACCTTCTCCATGTCAGGATCAGAGTGGTCCTTCATGCCTCTGGTCTCTCTTGTCTTACAACTCAACTATTCTTACCACTTTTTGCCAAAATTCCTGCAAGAGCCTTCTAAGTGGTCATCGAGTCTCTCTACCCTTCAATACATCCCTACGTCCTTTTCCAAATACATCTGCATTAACTAAAGTCCTTTAAAAGGTGCTCAACAATTTGTGAGGATGTCTACTGTGTACTGCCCCATAGCCTTCTGCAACACTTTTCACAACTCACCAGGTGGGTACCTCCCAGTCAAACACTCTGGCAATGTGCTTGCAACGTCCCTACTGCCATCCCACTGTTGCATCATTCCCTCTAATTTGAATGCCATCTCAATGCCTTGCCCTTGTTTTCTGTCAAAATACAGCCCATCGTTTAAGACTCATGCCAAATATTCTCTTTTCCAACATAGGGAGGTCTTTTCTTGAGACTCCTTTTTCTCCTTCTTGCTCTTCCTAGAAGCAAGTAGGATGCATACTGTTCAGCTGTGTGACCTCCAGAATTATTGTCATTTGTTTACCTAACAAGTTTCCTCTCTCTCCTTTGAGCATCCACAGTAGTCCTGCTCCAGGGGGCCTCTGATCACAGCCTGCTTCAACCAGCAGGCGTCTGGAAGCACCATGTTGTGGAAAGAAAGCAGGATTCAGCGTTGGAACACAGGGTAAGACAGGACTGACATATTTTATTGGGCATGCTAGTCCCTCTGTTGTGTATATTTCTAAATAACCACACTTTCATGTAATTGCTACTCTGCATTTTACAGGGAACAAAGTTAGATTCAGAAAGGCCCCTGGCGTGCGCAGGGTCACAAACCCACATCGTTTGCTTCCTATGTTGGTTTGAGAACATGTAAACAAGTGACAGTCTAAAGAAACCCTCTAGTTTCACTCGATTTTAAGTGGCTTTTAAAACCACTAATTGTGGAGGTCTCATAGCTGAGCAGTATATTATTTGTCCCCCACTAGTTTTGTTCTGGACAACACTTTGGATGCATGTGTTGTGATGACAGCTGTTGCCTGGATTAATTTTCAAAGGCCACTTCTGTTAAAAATCACTGATCCTTCATCTAGGCCTGCACAGGTATCTGGTAGATAAATGAAACAGAACTAATGACACCAAGATGAAGAAAATGGAAATATTGTCAAGATTTTAGGGGCATCATGACCTTGTAGCTATGAGCAAACAAACTGACCTTTTTCCCAATGCCCCACTCCAGAGCATCACAACAGCATGTAGAGTCCCGATCACCAGACTTTCCTAGACTGAGACTCTGTCCTTCCCTTTGCCTACAGATCAAAAGAACCTAAAAGTCATGCCACGTTAACATGGCTCTTTCCAGGTATTACTCAACCACCTTACTCTACTAGAATTCCAAGGAAATCCTTTTGCCTTCTTCAAAACTCATCAGGCCCTTGGCATAGTAGTAAATAAATCAATTCGAGTTCAGTAATAAACCAACTTTTAAAAGACACATAAAGCCCGGTGTTGGTGGCGCACGCCTTTAATCACAGGACTCCGGAGGCAGAGGCAGACGGATCTCTATGAGTTCGAGGCCAGCCTGGTCTCCAGAGCGAGTGCCAGGATAGACTCCAAAGCTACACAGAGAAACCCTGTCTCGGAAAAAAAGAAAAAAAAAAAAAAACATAAAATCACTGTAGAAAGTGCAAGGCATGTTACTAACATCATAACTTTTTGAGAATTTTAGTTAAGAAATGCATTTCCTACCTCACTCATCTATGAGTGCAGTGTTTAAATATTCATTACAGATGTTTAAATAATACAGTGGTTTAGAAGTGTCACTCCAAAATATTGCCAACATAAAGTCTGTGTGCCAAAAATAAATTTCCATCTTGAATAATCATAGCAAAGCTCCAAGGTGATTGAACACCCATCTTAAGACAGGGAAACCAGTGGTCAGAAATAATATTTCCCATTGTCACAGTAAAGCAAGCAGCAGAGGCAAGAAGGGCTGCTTTCAGAGCTCCCAATTTCCCAAAGTTCTAGACTCCTGACCACAAAGATCCAACCCACCACGTGTCAATTCAACACTTCTGCACAGACAACTGTACCAGGGAATTTCTGCCAGGTTGTAACTTGTGGTTCTAGAGGACCTGACAACTGAGCCAAGGCCTGAAGGCTTACCAGCCTCTGGGAAATCAAGGGCAGAGTGCTACAGGCAGAGGTAACCAAAAAGTGGCCTTATTTAAGAAGCACCTATCTGCTGGAAAAGGAGCCACTTCATCCAGAGAGAGCAAGGCACAGGATGGAAGGAGACAGCTGGGAAGCTCAGAGAGCAGCGCTGGGAAGGATATCTTCCGTGATATCCTTCAAGCAAAGGAATGGCCTGATCTGGTGTGTATTTTGCCACTCTGTAGAAGCCTGATGTGTGGGAATATAAACTATAAAATTAAATAATCGTTAAGACCAATGAGGAAGCAACTGTGGAAATCCTGAAAGAGCTGAGGCAGCTTGGCAGTGAATATGAAAAGAGTTTAGTTGAGAGGAAGGCAATAAAGCAATCAAGGACAGCTAAGAACCATGTCACAAGCTCTTGCAGAAACTAGGAATCTAATTGATTGGTAGCCATATTGAGCCATAGGTCACATATGATTTCCATCATCAGTGCTGAGTAGGCCAAGAAAAGCTGTCCAAGTTAATCTCACAACACTCTAGAGATTGCCTCTCCTCTTTCCACCTTCAAGTTCAAGTGTGTCAGCTGGAAGTAAGGGAAAGAGAGAAACCAGAGATACTTCAAGTTGCCAAGTTACACCCCCACAGCAATTCCATGAAACTCATGGCATTACCTGTGACATGACAGGGGCAGCATATTCAATGGGTAGGCAACAGATCTATACCTAGCCCAGTCCCCAACAACCATGCTCCTTCAGCCACAGTATGTGCCTCTCTGTAGGGAGAGTGACCTTCACTGTGGCTAGAGTAGCCACGAGCTGGCCACATGTACTCCAGAAGCCACTCTGGATTCCAGCCCTTAATTCAGTCTCTCTCATTTTGTTTGACAACTTTTTTCTTTTTCTTTTCTGTAGCATGAATAATATAAACCCAGAGACAGATATTGGATTCAAGCTTAAGGTCAGAGAAGCAAGCTAGCTAAGATACCAGACAGCTCTTAATTCTACCAGGGCTGAGGCTATCCTGGCCTCAATGTGGCTGGAGACTAATTGCCAGAATGAATCCCCAATCTGAGACTCTGCACCTATCTTATATATCTTTCTAGTGCTGGGATTAAAGGTGTGAGCTCTGTTTCTCTTTTAGACTGATTCACTCTCATGTAGCCTTGGGTGGCCTTGAACTCACAGAGATTCATCTGTGTCTGTCTCCTGAGTCCTGGGGATTAAAGGTGTGTGCCACCACTGCCTGGCTCTATGGCTGTGGCTGGCTTTGCATTCTGATCTTCAGTGGCTTTATATCACCACACCTTTCTTTTCTTTTCTTTTCTTTTCTTTTTTTTTTTGGAGGTGGGGGTAGGGTTTCTCTGTGTAACAGTACCGGCTGTCCTGGAACTCACTATGTAGATCAAGGCTGCCTCAGCCTCTCTCAAGTGCTGGGATTAAAGGTGTATACCACCACTACCCATCTGAAATTTTTTTCTAAGCACAAGTTTCTGTACTTGCACAGCATGTAGCTATCAATGCTCCTGGTCAAGCACCTGTTAGATTCTAGGAAGCCAACAGTGAGAAGGAGACATTTCCCAAGGACCAAGTGTTCAGGGTCTGATGATGAAGACAAAGAGGCAAAAAATAGGAGAAGCTTTTTTTTTTTTTTGTGGTCTTTTTCCTCTGACGTACTTTAAAGTTCTATAAATGGGTGAAAATTCAGACTTATTTTTAAGGACTTCACTGCTTTTGTGCCACACTGGCCCCATTATGTAGATCACTTCACAGATCCCTTCCATTGTATTATTCTGTTCTAGTTCTGTCTCATGAAGAAAGGTGTCAGTTTAAAAAAAGCGAAGCTACACGTAAAATAAGTCTTCTATTTGAAGGAAGCATTCAGATTGCTGGCAATGCCACTCAGCACTGCCAGCCAGGGTCCACTGTGCTGGAGGCTACGCACAGAGAAGGGCAAGTGAGTAATGGATAAGGACACAACACAGCTCTGGAACCTAGTGTGTGTGAGTGGGCTGTTCTGCAAAAATGAGCTTTCTGAATCCTCAGATGGCGATGGAATGGGTATTAGGATGCCCACTTCAGAGTGGGAGAAACGAACTTCGGCGGCTGCACAACTTGTATAAGGTTAGTATACCTAGTTATGTATGGGATGGAGCACCCCATTCTTAACTCCTCTTCTATTCTGCTATGGTCAGGATGATCTTTAAGGGGACGTCAGGGTTATTAGCAGGGCTCAGGAGTTCAACTTTCTTCTGCGTAGAACAGAGCTATTTTGAAGAGTGGTTGGTACCCACTCAGGGTATTTTAAAGTTAAACAGATACTGCTCTCCGCCTCCCCTAAGAGCAGAAGAAAAAGTCTTCATTGTCCACCTGGCTGGAAAAGACAGGATAAAGAATGTCTAAGCAGTGGGTTAAGTGGGGGACCCAGGGGAACTGTGCTGTCTGTAAATGCTTACCAACCATCAATGCCTCTTCTGTCACACAGCCCACCTGCTGCAAAGCCATCTTTCTAGTGCTTTTCCTTTCTGAGAGTACATCTTGTCCACATTTGAATGGCAACTCCCTACAGAGAGGCAGGTAGGACTTTCTACCTAGTCTATGCTCAATCCGGTTCTTAGAAAATGCATATGGATAATACTTCCAAAACAGGAATGTGAGCTGCCTGAAAAGATCTATCTCCACCTGTTCCCCATCAGCTCCACATCTGCGGTTGTGGATAGCACTGATGTCAGCAGTGGCAACAGAGACTGAGCAGGCTGGAAAGATCTGAGATCAAAAGAATGAGAAGAACCCCATCAGAATCTCCCAGTCTGCAGTAGGCGAAAGAGGTTGTTCTCTCCATTAACCAGATGAGCACTGCTCTTAACTTGGGAGAGTCCGTTGACCAGGTGTCCTGGGGTAAGCACCTGAGCAAAGTAATGGGGGTGGGGTACACAGTACTCTTCCCTTCCTTCCCCCCACTGTGGGCCACATCAGTCACAATGGCCAACTTCTATCAATTCCTCAAGGATTCCTCTCCTCTCTGCTTTCTTCAGTCTTCCACCAATGTCATAGGCCTTGGTTTGAGGTCAAGAAGCCCCAGACATGGAGCCATACATGGAAACCACTCTCTATTAGATTCATTCCAAATGACACTGCCCCCACATTTGGAAGAAAACAATACAGGAGCGTGAAGATACAGCAAACCAGACAATAAGAGAACTTACATTCCTGGGTTAAAGACCAACATTTGGGGCCTGTCATGCAGTAATCTGGGTCCCTTCCCTGTTTTAAGTTCATACCAGGATGCCTTAATGCCACCAGGTCTGAAGCCCTTGACCTTTGCAACCTGCAAGGTGAGGCGCCCAACACAGCAGTGGCAGGTTGCCAGTCACGGGCCACATCTCCAAGTAGATCATCCCAGTGGCACAGACTGCCTGCCGATCAGCTACAGTGAAGGAAAACTGGAGGCCAGTGGTCCAGTGGGGAGTTTTACACTGATACTCCTCAATGGTCTGCAATGACCAGCTTTCCTCTGATCCTCTCCAGCAATCCCACCTTCTGTGTACTTCCTAGAGGCCTGTCAGTTTCAAGAACTCCCTCCCTGGGGACTCCCAAACGATCAATGAGTATGCGCCTGGATCCGTGAGTATGCATCTCTCATAGCCATTTGTTTCCTTCCAGGCAAGCATCCTCAGTCTCCACTCTCACTTTCTGCTGAATTATTTAACATTAAGAATTGGCTAAATTTTACTTGCAGAATTTACCAGTAAAGGAGGTGTCCTCTTCATATCCTGCCTCTCTCCCGGCTGGCCTCAGGGAAGGCTTTATCCTTCTCTCCTGTCTCCTTGCCCCTGAACTCTCTGTGGCCTCTCAGGTGCACACACATTTTCATCATCTCCTTCTCAGTTACCTAAAAGTGTGTTGCACTTCTGAGGCTCTGAAAACAAAAGCCGCTCATCTGCCTCTGCACTATCACACCCTCCAGATCCTTTCCCTGTGGAGGGGGCAGCTTCCTGACTCTAGCCTTTTGCTAAACTGACCAAAACAAGAGCCAAAGGCAACAGCCTCGCCCCTGCCTCCCTCTATTGTCCTCTCTAATGAAGACCCCCACTGCCACTTCTCTCTTCTGCTATGACTTCCCTTGTGCATTATGTGTCCTTTCATTTCTATTCTATTCTATTCCCTAGGGCTAACAGCCTTTGGTCCCTTTCTCCCCTGATGGAGGATGTTCTTTTGGATATATGTTTCTTTTATTGGTTGGTGAATAAAACACTGATTGGCCAGTAGCCAGGCAGGAAGATAGATGGGGCTATGAGATGAGAATTCTGGGGAGACAAGGCAGAGAGACCTTGAGGGAGATACCATGTAGTTACCAGGAAGATAGGATGCACTGGTGTTCTCTGGTAAGATAAGGCCATGTAGAAATACATAGATTAATAGTTATGGGTTAATAATTAAGAGAAAGCTAGCCAATAAGAAGCCTGAATCTTTGGCTAAACAGTTTCTATTTAATATAAGCATCAGTGTATTTATTTGGGGCTAAACGGCTTTGGGTGGAGCCGAAACTCCATCTACACTCCCCCATAAACTGATGTCACCCAACTCAGGATTCTACATGACACCATCATACTTTTTGCTGTAACCACATACAAGCCATTCTACATTTCATTTAATATTTTCTTAAATCAAGTTATTTTTCCTTAAATATATTAAAAATAACTACACACTACAATGGAAGACATTAAAGATGGATGCAACACAAACAACACATTAATGAGCACAACTAGCTACGCATCACTACTGGACAAGGACTCCAAGTCTGTGACCCATTCTTTTCATTCCAAAGAAAGACAAAGGACTATCAGCAAGCTGGGGCTTCTCCTTGATAGATGCATGGGGCCTGAAAGGGAAATAAATAAAAAGGAGTCTCTTCTCCCTGTATTTACCTGTTACCTAAGGTCGTATCTGTGTGCTATGGCCATTGTCCACTTCCCTCCTCTCCCCCAAGGCTTTTATCAAGAGTTTTACAGTTAAGTTCCCTCAATGGTTGACTGTATTTCTTAGCTCCATTTCACATATCCTTAGACAATGAGATTACAGACAGCAATCTGAAACAGAAGGAATAATGAATACTCTCATGTCAAAAACAGTATAGAACAACAGCAATCGGTCCAGACTGGAGCCCACACCTACCCCAGGTGGAGCCATGCATCGGGGCTAGAGCCTGAAATGTGTCCAAAGCCTGTCATCAAAACATAATCATTAATAATAAACTAAGACAAGATGGGGCATAATGTGATGGGGGATGTCTATATGTGTGTGTGTGTGTGTGTGTGTGTGTGTGTGTGTGTGTGTGTGTGTGTGTGTGTTTCTCTTATTGGCTGATGAATAAAACACTGTTTGACCAATAGCCAGTAGAGACAGGAAGATAGGCAGGAGTAGGAGACAAGAATTCTGGGAAAGGTAGGCAGAGAGAGCGGAGTAACAGGTCCAGACGCTTCTCCAGTAAGATAAGACCACATGGAAATACTTAGATTAATAGAAATGGGTTAATAATTAAGTCAGAGCTGGCCAATAAAAAAGCCCTAGACAACAGCCAACAGTTTAATAATACAAGTCTTCCTGTGTTTATTTGGGGCTGAGAAGGGCGGCAGGACTTGGTGGATCAAGAAACTTGAGCAACAATAATGCCTGCAATCCCAGCATTCAGGAGGCTGGGACTAAGACCAGCCTGGGCAATATAAGCAAAAACTGGCTGCAAAAAGAAAAGTAATAGACATAATAATAATAATAATAAACAATAGGCACCATCTGAGAGATTAGCAGCCATACACCTCACACACATTCCCCCTGAGGTTGTTGCCATCAGACGACTATCATTTATAGATGTTAAGAAGCCTGCAGCTGGCAGATTCAGAATTTGCAGGAAATGTGTCCAGCTCCAGCTTCCCTGACTCTGAGACCAAAGCAACTTTCAACCTCACAAACTGCAAAATAATAGCCTGCTGCTCTTAAGCACAATTAAGACAATGGGTTGACACAACAGGAAAACTGTTCGGTTTGCAATTAAACATAATTACTGGTGTCCTCTAATTGTTTGGGAAAATAAGTCTTTTGCTCTTGACAAGCTATAATTCTAGAATGTGCTGAGAAGGTTCAAGTTCTCTTTCGGATCGGTATATCTCCAGCACATACATGTTGTATTAGTCAGCTCTCACAGTGAATCCTAAGGAGGTTCCAGGGTAACTTCACTGTGTAACTGACAATCAAGTCAACTGGGGCTTGGGGGAGACCCAAGCCACAATGCTCAACCCTTCCTTTTACAGCTGGGAAAACAAAGATACAACTTGTCAAGAACATACAGAGCTCGGTGTCATAGCCCAGCACTTGGTGAAGCTCAGGGATTACATAAGCTAAATCCAGACATCCCAAAGCTGAAAACCAGGCTCCACTACCCAGAGCTGGAAGACGTCACGCAGATCACACCTCTTCATGCTTTTCTGATGATTTCAGGACTTGATACATTTGGGAACCTAGGAGCCTGCATGCATAGCACCTGTGCGGACACCTAGCCACTCATACTACTGTCTCCAAAGCTTGGTGAAACTTAAAGGGTCCTATCAAGGCTGCTGAGAGTAGTGACAAAGGTTCAGAAAGGAGACTTCAGGACCTTTGTCATTTTAATTCTACTCGAATAAGTATGACAGGTAGTAGCCATGCTCATGTGGCCAGACCTAATTCCACTAACCCAGTTTCCCAAAGAACAAACTCCAAAACAGCAACATGAGCAAGTATTTACTTAGCATATAATTAGCAAAAAGTAGCAAATACTATCTGACATCAAAAGAAATTTGGTAAGGAATTCACCTTGTCAACTTGGCAAATAAAAAGTAACAAACTAGCTGGGCAGTGGTGGCACCAGCACTCAGGAGGCAGAGGCAGGCGGATCTCTGTGAGTTCAAGGTCAGCCTGGCCTACAAAGAGAGTCCCAGGACTACACAGAGAAACCCTGTCTCAAAAAGAAAAAAAAAGAGGGGGGGTTCAAACTATGCTGCCTTCTTTTCTGTATCCCATGGCAGACATCACCCATCAATCACACAAGAAGAAGACACTCCTGCCAATTCACATTTTGAGTTCTGGAAATGAAGTTCTAAGCAAGCAGCCAGAGAATGAGGCCTGGGACTAAGCCACAGCATCTGGGTCACTGTTACTGCAGTTCCTTTGATAAGACATTTGACTGGAAACAGTTAACGATATGATGTGTACCACATCTTGCTTAAGTTGTGAGGCAAAGGTACAAAGGGCTCAAAATCCAATGCACAGCACCGTGAGATGCTCTCGGCCTGGAACATACACACACAACAAAACATCCCTATCCTCCCCTGGGTGGGTAAGCAGCATCCTCAGGTACAGGAGAAGAGTGAAGGAACACAGACTGTGACAAATCTAGCTTATTAAAGATGGTCCCAAGCATAAAAGCTGACTCAGCCCACTGAAGAGAAACAGAGTAAAATGGCAGGCCAGAGGAAGGAGAGAGAGTCCAGGACACTAGCTGCACATCCTCTGGGTTGAAGGTTGAACAGGTGCTAAGTCCAGCTGCTGCCTAGAAAGAAGACATTAAAATAGGAAAGATCTTCGGCCTTCACGCCCTGGGCATAGCCTGACTACAAGATCTCAGCTCCCGGTGCAAAACCCAACAAATTTAACAGAAAGGTCTCTGCCTTGCATGACACACCCTGAGAGATAAGAAGCAGAAATGAAGTTCTTATGACATTGGGACCTCTGCAGGAGCTACCAAGCTTCTACGAAGAAGTTGTCACTATGAAAAGGCCTTACAGAGATTATCATCCAGAATATACAGATGGTAAATAAGGCTTCCTCAGAAACAAACAAAAACAAGCCAGGCATGGTGGTTTCATACCTGTGATACCAGCTTTTGGGAGGGTTAGGCAGGACTGCTATGCATTCTAGACCAGTCTGGGCTACAAAGGGAGGAAAGGAGAGGGTAGGGGAGACGAATGGATGGACAGAAAGATAGAGAGAAAGAAACTAAGGAAGGAAGGAAGGAAGGAAGGAAGGAAGGAAGGAAGGAAGGAAGGAAGGAGGGAAGGAAGGAAGGTGAGGGAGGGGGGAGGGGAGAACTTGAGAGTGCCAAATCCTAACTACTAGACTACCAGAGAGTGACGAGGGGATAACTTGAACAACTGACTTGAATTTGTTTCTGGATCTCACATGATAGGCGCAAAGAACAAACTCCTCAAGTTATTCTATCATTTCCACATACATGCCATGGTGTGATGGTGTGTGACACACACACACACACACACACACACACACACACACACACACACAAAGGGGGGAGCAGGAAAGAGGGAGAGGTTGACTGAGACATTCTCAGGAGCAAGGAGTTAGGAAGGAAGAGGGAGGCAGGGGCTGGAGCACCTACTGTAGACATCCAACAAAGGAATGACACTTCTGTCACTGGTTACCACAGAACTGCTGAGAAGGGGCCACTTGAAAATATTTCACTTGTAAATAGCCTTTCATAACAAGTAACTGAAACCACTTTCTATGTTAGCCTAAAATCCCTTAGTTCTATGTAAGCTGGTTTTTTTTTCTCCTTTAATTTTTTTAAATAATAAAAAAAATGGATGTACATGGTTCAAACACCAAGGAGTATCTTTAAAAATGCATGAAGCCTCTGTATTAATCTCCATCTAGTGCAAAAAGGAGATGACAGTTGAGAGATGCATCAATCTATGGTAAAAAGCAGGCAGTTTATTCCTCTGTCCATTTAGCAGAATAATAGTAGTAGGTTCCCCTATGGCCTACCTACTAGCCAGCAACAGATTTTTGTCCCATTAAAGGTACCAAGGCAAGAGACCATCTTGAGGAGAAGGCTTTAAATCCAATCAAAAAGTGATTGGTTACTACCATAATAATCATGCCACCGTTGCACTGGGCACATTGGGCAGTCATTATTGAAGCTCACAGGTTTCACAGTTAGGTGAGATTGTTGATGATTTTCTCCTCCAGTAGAATTTGTAGAACCTTCCAGAGCATGCATAGACTGTCCAGATTCTACAAAAGCTTCCCAGTAAGAATAAAGCCTCCAGGTGGTACTAGCATGATTTCTCCATGTTTAATGATTCAGCAAGAGGGTCTTATCATAATTAAGAGAATAAGCAAGAGCAATGGCAATAACCTGTAATGTATGGCAGCTCCTTGTGCCACACATGACAATTAACACAGATACCATGACTGGACAACAAGCAGAGAACTGGAGACATCTATATCCCCTCCCAGACAAGGTTTGTGGATTACTGCAGAAGAGAAGCAGAAAGACTGTGAGATCCAGACAGAGTCTGTAAGGAAACAATAGTTTCCAGAGATGGCAGGGCCATGGCACACAGGAACTCACAGCAGCTGTGACTACGTGCTTAAGACTTTCACAAGACCAAGGCAGCTGAAATCCTACCACAAATGGGGGGAAGGGGGCTCATGAAGACCCACCCTAATCAAAGAAGCTATTGGCAACTGATGGATTCTAGGAGAGTCGAGGGTGGCTTTCTTCAAAGATGTGAACCCTAAGAAGTTACCCATGCTACAACAGATGTTCCCATGCCCACATATAGGCAGCACTGAATGGATTTAGTGAGTATTAAGACAGATAGACAGATACACACACACACACACACACACACAGAGAGAGAGAGAGAGAGAGAGAGAGAGAGAGAGAGAGAGAGAGAGAGAGAGAGAACATGAGACTGGGGAGAGTAGTTAGTGGGGTGGGGAGAAAATGGAGGGGAGTAATTTTCTCCACATATATGTGTGAATATTAAACAAAGTATTTCAGGAGGCGTGAAGTATAAAAGGAGACAGCCTCTCACTTTCCTGCCCTCTACTTCCACAGCTTCCAGCTGATCACTACCTTCAGCCCAGCACTGCCACCAGATCCCCACCTCTCATCCCAAAGTCCTCTGTGCAGACACCCATCAATGCCACCTCGTCAGGTTATAAAGGGCCATTTTGTACACATCTGCCTCACCTTGCTTTTTTTCACTCGATGTTATGTTGAAGATTCCCCATGGAGCACTAGTCTAGGAAGTTCTGGATTTGTGCATTTACTCACTTGCAGTTTAAAAATATTTTTTAAATGTCTTTTTGAACATGTAGGCTTTCTGCCATTATTCTCTTAGCAACAGAACCTAGCAACTAGCTTCCGAGCATTTACAATATAGCAGGAGTGTAAACAGCTGAGAGATAACTTCAGGTATACAGAAGAGCGTACATAGGTAGTATGCAGCTGTCTTTGTTTTTGTATACGGAACTTGAGTCTATAGACTTTGATGTCTGTGCAGAGGGGATGGAGGAAGTATTAGAGCCCATCCTCCACATCTGAGGATGGACAAATATGTTACTATATAGGTGGAAAGCTTTTACATAGGTGGTTTTTGTTTTGTTTGGGATATGTTTTGTTGTTGTTTGGTTGGTTGATTAGGGGTTTTGTTGGTGGTGGTGGTGGTAGTGGTGGTAGTTTTTCAAGACAGGGTTTCACTATGTAGTTCTGTCTGTCCTGGAACTTGATGTGTAGACCAGGCTGGCATCAAACTCAGAGATCTACCTGCCTCTACCTCCCAAATGCTGGGATTAAAGGCATGTTTTACCACCTTTCATCTCAAACTGTTTTATTTTTAATTTACAAATAAGTGCATACATATGAAACATTCCACCAAATGATTCTGATTATCATACATCCTTTTATAAAAATCGCCCCAAACTAAAAAGACATTGTATTGTGTCCCTTTCTAGCCAACTCCGGTCGCCAATTACCCATTTTTTACTCCAAATCACAGTAGGACAATGTGGAGTTGCTTTGTTTTGTTTGTGTTTTATAAGGATACAAAGACACACTGTTCAGCACCAGCCATAAGTGTCAGAATGTATCTCATCTCCAGCCAGGATCCCTGCTGGATGCAGTCCTCACAAGGTGCCCTTATACCACCCCACACCTGCACTTCCATAGTGCACCATCCATAGTGGCCTGTAAAATGACCACTTTCTCCCAGAGGCTGCCAATTCAAACTCCATTTCACTGTTACCAAGCATTTCTGGCATCTATTGAGAAAGAACCAACTAAATGTTTGTGAAGTCCTTTCCCAAAGCCAGTTTATAATTAGAAAGCAGAAGTGTCATTCCCTGCTCTGGTTGCTATGGAAATGACTAAATGCAAATGTCATTTCACAGTGACAGTCACTGTCAGGAAGGAGGCAGGATGCTTGCAGAGAGCCAAAGGTGCCCCTGAGATGGAAAAGACATGCAGGGGCTTTGCTTCAGCCATCTGCCTCTTCCAACAGGGAAAACACTGCAAGAGTTGATTTACAAAATTTGGAGGTGAACAGGGACCTTACTGGGACTCACATGAAACCATCCCAGAATTGCATCCCATGCAGGACCAGATCACTGGACTATGAGCTCAAAGGAAGACAGTGAGGAATGGGATACTCAAACCGAGTGTCCACAGTGATTTGGTTAGAGTGAAGGGAGATGCTTTATGAGGAAAGCCACCACCTTGAGGGCTTCAAAGTAGACAGAACTGGAAAAAGTAAGCTGCCTAGAAGGCAAGGGGCAGGGTGGGGAGAGAGTGGGGTGGGGAGGGGCCACAAAGTCTGAAGAACCCCTCTTCAAGGAACAAACGAAGTAGAGTAGAAAGGGGTTCAATAAAGCTACCAGAGCAGCCTGATTCTGGGACAGCTCCAAACGTTAACTGTCTCTGCACCAAGAGGTGCAAATATAAAGGAGGCAGGAAGAAAGGGCTGTTGCTCTTTGCTTTCCTTGAGGCCAGAAATCACCCTGCTGCTTTAATAGTCAAGAGTCTACATTCAGCCATGAGATCGGGAACAGTGCATAACATACAGGAGAGAGTGGAACAGATCTCGGGATTCTGGAAGAACAAATCCCCATGGCTTAGGTTGTGCTAGGGGGACTCATTTCTTAAGGAGCCTATGTGGAGGCAAGTGAGGAATAAGAACTCTCCAGTTTGTTTCTTGCAACAAGCAGTGTGGGTCCAAGACCTTCTCCTTCAACAGAGTAAAACAAATCCTGTCAATTATTTCTCCTAGATCTACCCACGAGCTCAGACTGCCAGGGAAACTCAAGTGTAAAGTAGCAGACAGATCTGGAAACAGAAATAAAATTAAAAGGGAACAGTAAGATACAGGCTTTATATGCTTGGTCATGTGGATCCATTTTAAGTTTTAAAAGTCTTCTGTGCCAACAGAAAGGACACAGGTCAGTAATTTTGAATTCTAAAACAACCACTCTTAGCATCTCACACAGCAAGCACCTACAATGGTTCTCCATCGCACAGGCAAGGCGTGCACACTGATATTCCCACTGCACAGAAAGTCTGAACAGTGCCTATTGGATAAGGTGAAAATGAACTCTTCAAAATAGCAGTGTTTTCTCATAGCATTTTCATTTCTGGTAAATAAACATGTGTTTGCTTTATAAAAGATATAATAGAAAGTAGTGTCATACTGTATTAGTTTTCCATTGCTAGCATAACAAGTCACCACAAACCCAGAGTTTCAAAGCATTGATAATCTGAGCTGGGGCAAGCACAAGGACCCAAGCTTGATCTTTAGAAACCCCGTTTTTAAAAGAGCTGTTCATGGTGGCATGTACTTGTCGCCCCAGCCCTGAGGAAGAGGAGTTGACAGGCAGATCCTTGGGGCTTACTGGCCAGTCAGCCTAGCCTAAGTGCTAAGTTCCAAGCCAGTAACAGATTCTGTCACACAACAAAACAAGGTAGATAGCTCCTAAAGAAGGACCCAAGGCTGACTTCCAGCTATATAGATACACACCAGCACAAATCTATGATCTAACAATAGACGTCTTACTCAGTGGCCTAGGTCCCACTGAGCTAACAGTAAGCACCATCAGACCACTTTCCTTCCTGGAGGCTGCAGAGGGCAGCTTCCTCCTTCTCTCTGACAGTTTTTGGGCCTCTGCATCCCTTTGCTCATTCCCCCTTCCACCTCCACAGCAATGGTGACCCTCATTTCTACCTCACAATGGTTCTGGCTCTTCTGCTCTCTCACTGAAGGATCTCTGTGATTACAGTGGACCCACCCAAGAATCCACAATAATCTACTTGAAAGCCAGTTGGCTATCAGGTTAAGTTCATCTGCAATCTTAGTTCCTTCTCTTACTGGCACATAGCATATGCAGATGCTGGATTAGAAAGTAAACATGTATGGAGTCCATTATTCTGCCTGCCACAGAGAGGCATCTCATGAGATACCCAGAGTCCTGCATCCATATGCATCTAACATAATGGTTCTCAGCCTGTGGGTCATGATCCCTTTGGGGTCACCTAGAACCATTGGAAAACACAGATATTTACATTACAACTCATAACAGTACTAAAATTACAGTTACGAAGTAGTAATGAAAATAATTTTATTGTTGGGTCATTACAACATGAGGAACTGTATTAAAGGGTGGTAGCACTAGGAAGACTGAGAACCACTGATCTAATAGATGGTTTGGTGGTGACATTAAACACAAACCTACCACTCTGCTTCAAGGGACCTGGCAAGCTGGCCTTTTCCAACTAGATAGAATTGCTCAGTGTAGGACTTTTACTCCAGATGCCAGAAAGCCTCTATTCTGCCACAAACTAGAAGAGGCCCACATTCTGATGGAAGGGAGAGGAGAGGAGACAATCTGTGCACACTGTGTCCATATGCAGAAAGCCCTTGGAGCCACTGTTCATCTGGGGTCACACTATACAAATAAAGCCCTATTCATTTTTACTCACTCAAACCCAGGTTTTCACACACATTTTTCATTCGCTCCCGTAAAAGGTGACTTAGAGGGACCAGGTCAGACATTCACATCACTATCATAAGCTGGACAGAGAGAAGCCAATTCTTGGATTTGATAGGTATTAAGATCCACAGCATCCATGTAAATGCCCAGTGGGCATAGCAGTCCTCCTGTAATTCCAGCACTTGCAAACATGGGATCCAGGAGTAAGCTGGCTACCTAGACAAGCCACATCACTGAGCTCTGGGCACAAATGAAAGAGACTCTGACTTAACCAATAAGGTTAAGAGAATTACAGTCTTTCCTCCTTGAATGAAATAGGCAAGACATCAGTGTTATGATGATCCAGAGGGTGAGCTGGGTGCTGCAGACCTATGTCTATGCGGGCACATACTGCACTAGAACAGAAGCACCTGGACTTCAAGGATGGGTCTCCAGATACACAGACCTCCAGATCCAATAGCATCCACCCATGGGGAAATGAGGGAAAGCTGGCATGCCTCTGGCATGGCCCCATTGCTCCCTGTTTTCACTGCTTACACCAGCTAATTTCTAAGAGGGCTCACCTGGGGGATCTTGACCAAGTTATTAGGAAAAACTCAGGAAGCCACCATAGGCTCTAATCCCCAGGGTAAGTCTGATCTCTTAGAGACTACAGTGCATGTGTCTCCAGACTCAGATGTTGACGGTGGCAGGGGGACCCTAATCCAATAAGCTTCCTATGTCTTTAAAAGAGAACAGAAGAAACATCAGCTCTCTCTCTCTCTCTCTCTCTCTCTCTCTCTCTCTCTCTCTCTCTCTCTCTCTCTCTCTCTCTCTCACACACACACACACACACACAGAGAGAGACAGAGCGGGGGTTGTGTGGTGAGGACACATGAGAAAGTTTATAAGCCAGGAAGATAGCTTTAGTACCCTGATCTTGTATTTCTGACTTCCAGACAGTGAGAATATAACTTTCTGCTGTCTAAGCCACTCTGACTGCAGTATCATGCTTTCATAGTGAAGCTGACTAATAGACAATACACTGCCAGGTCCAAAGGGTAACCCCCACTCTGCATGTGCTCAAAAGAGCAGGCCCACTGACTCAGTTCAGAATCAAGTCTA
This sequence comes from Cricetulus griseus, assembly GCF_003668045.3. NCBI lineage: Eukaryota > Metazoa > Chordata > Mammalia > Rodentia > Cricetidae > Cricetulus > Cricetulus griseus. Next base: position 124,662,971 of record NC_048599.1, read on the forward strand.
GCCCCAGCTCAACCTGGACTAGATTTCTAGCAGTTAGATAAAAGCCAGCATTCCTTGGGAACTTTTGAAACGGAATCCCATCTGCCAAAAGGAGTTGTTTCCCCCACCTTTGGCAGAAGGGACATAAGGCTCCATTGAGATATACTGTAGTGGTATATCAAAGCCCATGCAGGCCTTCAGGCTCCCTCAGTCCCTATCCACAAGTATTGTTACACATTTCAAAGCCCCTATGCTGGCCCTTCTCACCTTAGATCCCTGCTCTTTTTACACTCTCTGCCCTGGCTACTCCTGATACCCTCTCTCTCTCTCTCTCTCTCTCTCTCTCTCTCTCTCTCTCTCTCTCTCTCTCTCTGTGTGTGTGTGTGTGTGTGTGTGTGTGTGTGTGTGTGTGTGCGCGCACGCACGCGAGGGCACGCGCGCGCGCCTGTACACATGTAATATACAGCAGAGAATGGGTGGAGATCAGAGAACAACTTACAGGAGTCAGTTCTTTCCTTCCACCATATGGTCTTCAGCATCAACCTCAAGACCTAGCCACTAATCCATCCCAGCTGCCCTTTTGTTACATATTCTTGTATGTATCATTGTAGCATGGATTCTAGTAGGTCTTAATAATAAAAACCTGGAGTCAGATATTAGGGAGTGAAAGTCAAAAGATCAGGGAGACAAAGGAGCAAGCCACATCCATACCTTACCTCCTCAACTTTCCAGCCAAAAAGACTGAGCTCCTGTCTCCTCCAGCCTTATCAGTTCCTCTCTCTGCCTAACCATATAAATTCCTGTCTGTCTGTTCAGACCTCCAGACCTCTATGTTTAGTGACTAGCTCCACCTTCTGAACTTCAGGCAAGCATTATTTGTTAGAGTATAAACAAGGTATCACTACATATCATATTCTAGAATTGAATTAATGAACAAGGTGTTGAAATAATTTAACCCACATAAGATGGTTATTCAGGGACAATATGAGGGCATTTCTACTTTCCAAATTTTACTCTCACAAACATGTTTAATGATCCCAAAGAACATTTTATAAATGAAATAAAAAGAAAACAAAAGCAATTAAAATAGAGTTAGAGAGAAGGCTCAGTGGTTAAGAATGTTTGCAAGGACTCAAGTTCTACTCACAGCCACCTGCAACTTCCACTCCAGGAGAGCCAATGCCCTCTCCTGTCCTCCCTGGGCACCTGCAGACTACACATACATGCATATTGCATACCCAGAGAGAAAGACACACATACACATAAATAAAATAATGCAAATAAATTAGACTCTCTGTGATCACTGATACTTTCTTTAGCCCTTTCTCTATCCTCTGTCACTTCTGTTTCCTGGAATAAGCAAGCTAGGACAAGCCACCAACTATCCTTGAAAAACTTACTAGGAGGTCTAGAAACCTCTTTGAATGTCCGACTTTTGTGGCTCAGATTGAATATATATATATATATATATATATATATATATATATATATATATGTGTGTGTGTGTATTTATTTGAAATGTAAGGGTTAGCTGAAATCAGCCCACACTCCTTGGCAATGAAAATAATATCTGGGGGTTAGAACAGTTATTCAATAGCTCTGCTGCCTGGTTATTAGGAAAACACAGGAGAACAGACATCCAAAGAAGGAAGTTTCTTATTTCTTTTCTTTTCAAGGCAATTTAGGTAAATTATAGACATTTTCCTTTCAGAATTCTATCAATAGAATTTTAAGTATGGCTCATTTATATTAATGTCTTCAATTTAGAACTTCTTGGTTTCATCTTCTTTTGTGATCTCAGCCTTCAGTTGAAATTAAAATAATTTTTTAAGATTAGTAAGTTGCAAATCATAGAAGAATGTTCTGTGTGTGGACTCCAGGTTTTAGTAGAAAAGGAAATAATTTCAAAGTAATCATCTGTGTTTAACGAATCTGAATGCATCCAATTCAAAACAATATGAGTGTATTCAGCATAAAAGAATTTTTTATTCCTTGAAAAATGAAACTACTTTGCCAAATCTGTCATATCCTAAAAGGGGTTTCATCTTCAATAAACTATTCAGTGTCAATGGTATTACTAGTCTGTGTGTGTGTGTGTGTGTGTGTGTGTGTGTGTGTGTGTGTGCGCGCGCGCGCGAGCGCACGCATGCACATGTGCATGTGTATATGTGTTCCAATGTGTCTGTATGTTTGCCCATCTCTGTTACTAGACAGAGTTACTTTGCATCATAGTTTTGAAGGTGCAAGTCCATCAATCAATCAATCAGCCCCAGTTTTTGGGTTTGTGGTGGTGACAACATATGGCAAAGGGAAAGGAAGAGTCAGGGTGGTACAGACCTCTTTGAGGGCACAAACCAATGACCTGTAACCTTCCAAAAAGTTCCACCTATTATCTATCATCCCCACAAAGTGCCAAACTAGGAAGTAATTCTTAACACACAAGTTTTTCTAGAACAATCTAGATGCAGTGTGAAAAATAGAGTACACTCCTTAAGGAATATCTGTCTTTGCAGGTGTGTGCACACACTTAGACACCCCAAAAAGAAAAAGAAGAAACTCTGTCTTCCCTCATTTACCTAAAATGAACAAAGCACTGGGTTTAACCCCCAGTAATGGAAAAAATTATTAACAATAATAGAAAAGGCCAACAAACATAATCCAAAACTATTATTATACATTGAGGAGCCACAGCATATACTATATTCCAAATGGATAAGTCTTGGCCACAGGGCAGGAACCTCCCAGGGACATTTATACCATGAAGAAAACATCCTGTGGAGTGTGATTAAGTTACACACACCCGTCTGTGTGTGATTCCTTGAAATGTGGTGATCTATATCTAGTATCCTGTAAAAAAGAACAAGCTGTGATCCCTCAGCTACTCAAATTAAATGCAGTTTGTTCAGCCTTTTGTCATTAAGTCAAGGGCCAGTTGAAAGTCACTTGGGACTGACGAGAAATGGATGTTTTATATTACACCATCAGCCATAAAACTGTGGAAAGCAAATATTAATTGTATCCTCCATCTTTGGAACCAAAAAGGAGCCAAGAGAGGCAGCACTGAGGAAATGTCTTGTGGGAGTATTTCTAACCCAGTCACAGGCCACAGCAGTGAAGCAAGTTGACCAAGTCAAATTTCATTTCATCAAGTCACTTGAAAAGCCCACAGCCTGAGAGTATTACTGTTTCCTCCACACTGGCCCTGCATGTGTGGCCACCCTGTCCTCGGCACACAGAGTGATCAACTGCCCGCCTTTCCTCCCCTGTAAAATGCTTACTACATCCTTTTCTCTTTATCTCCTTCAGCACCACTTGGTTTGTATGCATGCTTGTGTCTTCCTTTACCAAATTTTAAAGTAATGATTTTACCAAAGGCATAGGTAACATTTCACAAATCGATGACTTTAAGTGAATATTCTCAATGTGATAGGTAAGGACACAGTGAAGGATCTCTGGGGTTAAGTGGCTGAACTGTGCAACAGAGAGCAGTATTCTGTAAAAGAAAAAAAAAAATCAAGACACCTGGGAGGAACTACAGGCTTGGTTCATACTCTCCTCTTTCTGTTTATGTAGCTCAACTCAGTTGGTTCTGGCTGCCTTTGCAGAACAAGGCTTGCCAGTGGCACTGACTAGAAGATGAACCTAGTGTACTATCTCTTCCAGAACTAGAGTGCTGTGTCCCTGGATGACACATAACCTTCGAAATGTGAAGTTATTTCTTTTGTGTAGTGTGACACCACCTCCCAAAAGGATGGATTCACACTGCAGCCAGCCCATCACACTCTCAGCCAAAGCACACTCAGGCAGATGCTGCTGTATACAGGCTAATGCTCATCCCATGCCACAAGAGAAATAATCATTTGTGAAAAGAGCCTTGAGGTCATTCAGAATAGAAATCATCACCTTCACTCAATTCTTCTGTCAGTTGTTAGATGTTGGGGCTACAGCGCAGTGATGCTACCAAATCTGTCCTTTAATATTGCCAGGTTGGACAGATGGACACACACACACACACACACACACACACACACACACACACACACACACACACACAGCCTGACTCTGGGAATGCTCACAGGCAGTACTATTGTAAATTTTTAAGACAGTTTTCTGGATAGTTACACCATTCATTTAAAGCTCACCTGCATCAGAGCAAAGACCAGGGGGGAAATCCCTACGGATTTTCATTAGACCACTGCTATACTTATACTATATAATCATCCTTTCAAATGATTCAGTTCCTTTACTTTAGGAATGGATTTACTGCCAGATGGTCCAGTCACCCATCCTTGAATGATGCAGGAATCAGTAGAGTCTTTGTGAAAAACAACAGGCTGCCATTTAATAGGATCAGATTTAAGCAGCCACAGCATCAGGCCAAGGAAATCTGCCTCTGGTCAATAAATTCTCTATAAATAATGGAACTAATGAAAATAGCTCCATGCATAAAGACGCTCACCAACTAGGATTGAAGGTAAGTGCAAGATGGAGTTCTCAGTGTCAAAAACAGGAAAAGACAGGCTAGCAAATTGCTATGCTAGCCCAATGGGCATTAAGTAATTACTAAAAGGTATTATTTTGAGGATATTCTGCCACACAGAAACCCCTCAGATAGCATATTAGGTAAGCAAGAAGAAAAGGGGCAGGACTACATGTATACCTCTGAATACACTGCTTTTAACAATTAGGTAGGAATATTAAATAATGGCAGATTTGTGGTGATTCCGGTAGTTTCTTTGTGGTAATACCTGCTTCCACCATTTACAAAGAGGATCAATCAATTCTGCATCGATTCAGATACCAGGGACTTAGTGGGGAGGGGCAGATTTTCAACATTGAATCAAATTCCTGCAAAGAGCTGCATGGCTTTCTTTACCTGAAGGCAACCTCTTCCACAGATGCACAAAGAAAAGGTACCTGAGAGTGACAAAGGTGGTTTCCTTGGCTTTCCACTACAGCTATGGCTCCTCCACATCCTAATGGCTGCTTTTGTCCCATTAGGCAGAGCAATCTCATTAGAAGTCACCATACTAATGGAAAATGCATTTCAAGACAAAAGATTTCATCATTCCTACAACAGTGACAGGATGGTGACAGAAGGTAAGTAGCAGATTTGCAGTCACTGTGGTGTTTCTTGCCTGCAAATTGAAAGCAAATCTCCCTGGGAGGTGACATTAGACACTCCAGGCTCAGGAGCTGCAGGGGCATGAGTGAGGCCCTAGGCTGGCTTCAAGGCTGGCTCCAGGGTAGACCACAGAGCCAGGAAGCAAAGTGAAATTTCCCAGAATCCGTGGGATCCAGTCACCTTTTGGTGCTCTCAGTTTCATTCACTAGCCACCAGTCCCCAAATGTCTTGTCCTTAACAAGGGCACAGTTGGGCTGTTGTTCCCAGGGGTTCTCAAAGGTAACCCTCAATGTCCTGGTATTTGCATAGGGAAAAGGTAGGGACACAGATAAATAGGAAAGGGAAGGACCAGGGCAGAAGCACACACTCGGCTCACACCTCTCCTCAGGAGTATTACAAACTGAAATGTAGAAAATAGTTATGGAGAACCGCAAAGTAGGTTCCCCCAGATAATGGACAAAGGGTCCTTCAGCCTGCTGTCCCCAACAGAACCAGATGTGTTTTCCCTATGGCAACAAGGCTTTGCTTTTACTTCTCTGTGGACAGTTACTTGTAAGGTTCATTTTTCCCTCCGGTTGATGGCAGGACTCAGGATGTTTGATGGAGCTGAGCACTCAGTAGGCCCTCAATACAGTAGAGTGGAACTAAATCTAATGAATGTAAAGTCTGAACCCTGTATCGCAATGCTAGGAAAGTTGTCCAAGTTTGCATTATGAAGATGTGAATACTATGAAATCTAAAACTGCACTTGGGGCTAGTAGTCAAACATATTCCATCCAAAATATCCCCGCAATGTGTAATGGATCTTATCCACATCAATGATTCTTTTCCTGAAGGTTTTTGTTTGTTGTTTTGGTCGAGGGAGGTACTGCTTTATTGTGTGTGTGTGTGTGTGTGTGTGTGTGTGTGTGTGTGTGTGTGTGTGTGAGTGTGTGTGTTTGATACTGAGTCTTCAATGTCTGGTGCATATTTTGCAACTACTAAACACCCTAATGCAGATGGCTTATATTTCAAGTTGCTCAATAGACTAATGTGACCAGTGGCCACAAGACTGGGCAGCTGAGAGGGGAGTTCAAAAAAGGTTATAATGCACAGAATACCTCTTTTAAAAGGAAACATTTTTGGACTGACAATAATGTATTTAATGGCAATTTTTCCATAATCTACTAGTTACTGCTTTATATCTGTTTTAGGTAGTTTTGGGGGAGGGGATCTTTTGGGGTGGGGACAGTTGCATGAACTTGCTTGCATGTGTAGAAGGCAGAGATCATCTCAGGGTACCTTCCTTCATTGCACCTGCCTTACTTCCTGAGACAGTCCTTCACCTGAGCCTGGAGTCACAGGATTCAGCTAGACTAGCTGGCCAGGGAGCACCAGAACCCATGTGCCTCTACCCCACCAGGGCTAGGAAGTGGCAAACGGGTATCTATTTTCTCCTTTGCAAATGTTTTTGGACAAATCTAGATGAGAAAATTTATAAAGAAAATCTTGAAGTAGGTCCTTGTCCACAGCCAGGTTTACCATGGAAATTTAGTACACGTGTGTACATGCAAATGCTGTTGGTCGAGCATAGAGTACTTCCGATGTTGTTCCCTGCTAGTTTAAATAGGTTAATAGTTGGTTGTGCTGTTTGTTCAGCCCTTCCAAAGAGCTACACATTTTTCTTCTAAAGCTAATGCTCATATATATATATATATATATATATATATATATATATAAAACATATATTAATGGGATCATGAATTTAGTGAGATCACAATGACATTAGCACCAGAGACCCAAGAATATCACAATCTCCTCCAAAATCCAGTTGCTCCTTTACTCTGCCACCCTTCCATTGGGTTTATACCACACAGGAAACCCATGACACACAGTATTCATCATGGTGTAGGTGGGGCACCAGCACCCACAATCCCAACACAAGGTCTAGCCCAGGGCAAATGAGAAGGGTTATACTCTTTTCTACTCTCATCACCCAACCACCCTATACCCCTGCTGCCCGAGCCTACATGAACTTGAAACTAGTTCAGCTGGGCCTGGAGTTTGTGAGCTACTGAGCCACCGGTAATGAGGACTGAGAACAGCCCTGGTGGCCAGCCCAAGAAGCTACACCCTGCAGAGTCCAGTTTACTTCAGGTTACCACAGAAGTCAAACACAGGAAGTACTGATTCAGGACCTACTCCATTAGAAACCAAGTCTAACAGAGGTCTAGACACCAGATAGTCAGACTCGCACCTGTCCCTCCCTTTGGGGTAGGGACAGCTATGAGAGAAATAAAAACCCTTCCCCCACGACTCTCCAAGGTCTCTGATGTCAGAGGGAGCCGTTATTTGCCCCAGTTCCCAGGAGGGAATCAATAAGCTCTGAGGAGCAAGGTTCCAGACAGGTTTTGAGAAAACTACATTACAACCTCCCCAGAGAATGAAGCAGCCAGCTCTGGGCTCCTCAGGAGGCCAAGGGCGAGCAGGAAACTGGAGCAAAGTCCTGTGAGGGAGTCTGTGGAAGGAAAAGTCCCTAAGGCTTGTCAGTCCAGAACTGTGTGTCCAAGATCTCCACAGAACAGGCTTCTAAAGTAATATTGGGGTGGGGTTCCTCAGAATCTACCCTGTAAGTTGTTAAAACACTAATTACCTGGATTTTTTTCATTTCTGTTTTTCTCCATTTCTCTCCTCTTTCAATGAGAAAGCAGAAACTACTGAACTCTTTTCCTTAGAAGCTGCACCAGATTTTATTCTCACACACTCCCCTGAAGATGTGTTTCCCAATATTCAGTTCACACCATGGATGAAAAGATAAGATGAAAATCTCCCAAACGCACCTCAAAGAACCTCTCCAAATCTTTGATCAAACAAGGCTGAGGACTGTGGTTGGGACACAAATGGCATTCGTTCACCTGCCCTGGCATTTCCACAAGCTGACTGGAGTCAGGGAGTGTAGCAGCAAGGTAAAGTTATAGAGTGTGGAGCTTTGTCAGCTGTCTTGTGGCCACAAAGCCAACAGCCTTGCTTGATTAAAAGGGATAATGAGAACATGGGCATTGTTGGCAGAGGTGGGTCTGGAATCTTGATCAGCCCTTGTCACTGTCATGTTCTTGTCTCCACAATGGCTCCATCCCTGCAGAGTCCCCTTTTGTTGTTTCAAGGGATACATTTCTCTCTCTCCATTGGAAGAGAGTACCTGCCAATTAAAAGTACCTACCAATCCAATTCAAACAGACTTGGGGTGGGGGGGTGAAATTTATGAGGCTATGGGTATTTGTTAGTGAGGAGTCATTAGTAGTGTTTTAGTTATTGTGGTGTTTCACAGTGATATTTAAGAGTTGTGACCCTTTAGAGTGATATACTGAAGTTTGGGGATCAAATGACATGAAATGAGAGATTTTGTGTTTTCTATAAAGTAATTTAGTGAGTATGGGAAAGGTTAGGAGACGATGGGGCGGGGAAGGGGTTGGTTGGCTATTTGGTGATGATGGTTAAGACTGGTCAAGGCACATGGGAGTGTGTATTTTCATTCTTTCCGATTTGAATTTTTACTGGGTTTTTTGTTTGTTTGTTTGTTTGTTTTTAGAGTAGTAATCAAGGAAAAGGAAACTAGGGTCCTCTTTCTAGGGCCTTTCTGGGAGGGCTATTTGGTCCCTACTCAGCGCCCCACTTCCCTGGGCTATCACAGGCCATTCAATGTCAACACAAGAAGGCAGGGTACATCCATCCTATTTCTCGTTAAGACTACAATCTTTGCCTCTCTGTGTGTCTGCCTCAAGAGAAAGATTTAGCTTTTGATCACCTGGAAGAGACAACATCCTCTGGGATATTGAAAATGACAGGAGACTGCCTACAAAACCCCATGGTTTACACTGAGAGTTTGAAGGCATTGCCACGCTCTGGATCTAGGGGTTAACAGTGCATGACGAAGACACATTCTCAGTAAGAATTTAATTTAGCACAGACCAGACTGCCTGATGAAACAAACTGGCAGCAATTCCATAGGGCAAGCAGAGAAGCGAGACTATAAAACACAGGACAATTCCCCGTCTCTAAATCGCTTCCTCTCCAGATTGTGGATGCCCTAGAACTGTAGCTAACCTTCATCCCGCAATTTCAACTCTAGAAATATACTTTACCAAAATAATTGGGCAAATTCACAAAGAAGTCTAGTAGGCTGAGGTGAATAATATGTTTATAATGGGTGAAAAACAGAGAAAGTGCCAAATGTTCCTTTGAATGAAGCAGTTAAATAATTGATTAGAAAACAGTGAAGTTATAAGCAATATGCAAATCAAATGAAAATGTCTGAAGTATGCCACTTAGTAAGCTGGGTGCTAGAACACACCCCATAACAGAATCTGTTTTAAAACAAAGTGTACATGGTGGTAAAAGGAAGGAGCGGTATATGCCAGGAAATGTTAACTGGTATTCCTGTGTCGGTAACCATGAGCTATTTTTGCTGTCTTTGTGATTTTCATGATCTTTTTTCAATGAACATATATTTTAAAAGCACCCCCCAAACTATAAAGAGCTATTTTTTTCCTTTCTGCCATAAAATCTCAGTATGTAGCCCAGGCTCGACATGTTCCTGCCTCAGCCTCTTCTGTTCTGGGATTACAAGTAGGTACCACCACACCTAGGTCAGAGAACAGCTTTCTCATTTACAGTGAGAACAAAACCATGAAGGTCCCTAGGGCAGGAAAGACATGGTTCCAGAGAAGTCAGGGCTGTGCCCCCAAGCAAATAAACACAGGCACCAACAGGAAGAAGGCCTGTCTTTCCATAGACCTTGCACTAAACAATACTCTGTTCCAGGCACAGTTCTGGGTCTTGAAAACAGAATGAGTGGGCTTGTTTCCCTTGCCTTCACCAGGTTTTCAGCCTAATGGGATAAAAGTATCCATTGTGCCTGGCTGGGAAAATAGAGGGAAAGGACTAACCCTACCTCACCTGCAGGAACAGGAAAGAAGGACTTAAGAGAGTCCTGAGGAAGTCCTGAAGGAGCAGAAACAGAAAGGGAAGCCATGCAGGGAAGCTATACAGGCAGTCTCTGGGCATGAAGGTGTGAGGAGCTGGGGGCAGGGGAGGAAAGAAACAACACAGCTGGAACATGGAGTAAGGGGTGAGGCTAGAGAAGTGAGCAGACTCAAGTAGAGGGCCCCAAATGCCTCACAAAATCATCGGGGTTCACCTTGCAGACACCAAGAGCCTCTGAAAGACTTGGGCTTTCCCAAGGGGAGTCAGTCCCACAGGAATACAGAGAAACAGCCACTAGTCAGCACCCATAGGGAATGATTTTTCAATACCTGTTGTACACCTGCAGCTGAGCCTGTGAATTGGGCATTTCACATCATGCTACCCCAGAAGGGAACTGCTGCCATCACTGTCTTCCAAATGAGGAAGCCGGAACTCAGTACAGGTCAGCCAATTTCTAAGCTAAGAAGCAGCAGATCTGGGCATCCCTCCCAGGCTGACCTCACATGTTTGAGGTTGGGAGACGCTAGAATGGTTCTCAACTGTTCTCTCCCAGTCCCTCCATATTTACAAATGACCACAAATGTGTGCAACAATTTCTACCACAAGAAATTTGGTTGATATACAATTAAGAAAGGAAAAGGGAGAGCTTTTGTTTGTTTGTTTGTTTGTTTGTTTGTTTTTAAAAAGGAAAAAATAAGATGCAATTGGATCTCCAGGCATTGGTGGTGCACACCCTTAATCCCAGTGCTTGGGAGGCAGAGGCAGGTAGATCTATGTGAGTTCGAGGCCAGCCCGGTCTCCAGAGCAAGTGCCAGAATCGGCTCCAAAGCTACATTAGAAAAACCCTGTCTCTGGAAAAAAGAAAGAAAGAAAGAAAGAAAGAAAGAAAGAAAGAAAGAAAGAAAGAAAGAAAGAAAGAGAAAAAAGAAAAAAAGATGGAATTGGATCTGTCAAGGGAGCATTTTTTTTGTTCCTCGAGAGAAACCATTTGGGAGCAGGCCTTTGTTTTTTGCTTTTTTTTTTTTTTTTTTTTTTTTTTAATAAGGAGACACAGGTGAAAAATATGAGGTGTGAACCACAGGGGAAAGACGAGTAGGGGAGAACGCAAACTTTAAATGTGGAGGAGGGGCTAAGAGTGGAAAACAGTATTATTAACAAGAAGAGTTGGGCCATATGAGTGCAGGTAGAGGGAAAGGAATATCTCCAGTGATTTCCCAAGTTATTTAAAGAAATACAGAAATCAGCATTTGTGCAGACTGGCTGCCAAGCAGGGGAAAAGAACAACCTTCAGCCAGAATACACTTAGGAAGGAAGTGACTATAGTAAAGTAGACAGAAATCATTTAAATAAACAAACAACTTCGGCCCCAGGAACTTCCGATGCCATTGGGTGAAGACACACACACATGCAGTCTCAGGCATGACTGCTTCAGATAAAGAACCAGCTAATAGAACCTATAGCTATATGGAACATGAGCTTTGGTCACAAACAAGATGAAGAGTGGCTATTCAGGCAGGAGAAAGGAGTGGACAGATGCCTAGGAAATGCAAGGTGTTCAGAGGATACCCGAAGTATGTCAAGAACCTTCATGAACAAACATAACTCTGGGGGGGTGGTGTATAAAGGGATGGAAAACTCGGGAGATAATCAATGCTGGATATTTTCTTTGTGCCAGACAATGACCGGCTCATTTTAGACTAATGACCCTGTTATATAATTCTTCCCGCTTTTAATAAGAGAAAACTGAGGCCCAGAATAGTTAAGTCACTTGGAAAAAGTGTCACCACTAGCTGCGGAATCCATAGTTTTTCGTGTCCACCTGCCTCTACATAACCTCTTCATTTATGAAGCACCAACTGTATGCTTCCCTGGGAATAGTGAATACTGAAGTAGTGTATGCAATGTGTGTCAGCTTGTAACTACTCTACTCCCTTGAGTTCATGCACTCCAATATTTGGTGGCATTTTTATAGAAAATTACTAGTCTATTTTCAGGAGCGAGAAACATTTCTGAATTTTGAGCACAGGGGATGAAGGGCTGATGCACTAAAACACTACTAATTTAGCACACACTTAAAGTGACTGACTAAGCTATTTTAAACTTTGGCTTAAAATGTTACTGCTTTTAGATAAGAAGGCAAAAATGATCCAACCACTTTGAAAAAGACTTTGGCAGTTTCTTATAGAGTTAAACATATAGTTACCAAATGATACAGCGATCCCACTTCTGGGCATTCAACCAAGAGAAACAAAAATGTATGCTCACATAAAACCTATATGCAATAGCTTATAGCAGCTATCTTTATAATCATACCAACTGGAAACAATCCAAATGTCCTTGAAGATTAGTGGATAAGCACTGTGGTATGTCCATACATTCAGTGGAAAAATATTATGCAAGATAGCAACAAACCTGTTTATATATGAATATACCCAATATAAGTAAGTCATAAAGAGTTGCTATGTGAAAAAACCTAGACTTAAAAATATAAGTGTTTATGACAACCTGGGAAAAGCAAAATTACAGAGAAGGAAAATAATGAGTGGCAGCTGGAAGGGTGAAAAGAGAACTATTGTCTGGTTTTGGTGCACGTGTGTGTGTGTGTGTGTGTGTGTGTGTGTGTGTGTGTGTGTGTGTTTGTGTGTGTGTGTGTGTGTGTGTGTATGTGTGTAGTGCTGCTGAGAGATGAAAATGTTTTATATCTTAGTATGGTGTTATATGTTAGGCAGATTATTGTTCCTCAAAGATGTCCACACTCACTAACTCCATTTTATGTTAATGTAATATGATAAATGGGACTTTGTACACAGAATGAAGCTTGCTAATCATCTAACAATAGGATAAGAAGATCTCAGATCAGGGAGTGGGACTATAAACCACTGGCTTCTGCCACCAGCGTAGCAGAGCTACAGCTTCCCCCTAGACCCTCCAGAAGGAACAAAACCCCACCAGCACCTGGGTCTGGACCCTTGGAGACTCAAAACAGAAAATAGCCAACCTACTGGGTTTCTGACTTGTGTAAACTGACAAAATTAATCTGGGCTGTGATAATCTGGCAATTTGTTACTGAAGTAATAGAAACCTAATGTAAGAGTCATCAAACATTGTTTTCCAAACCATTAGAACTATACTCCTAAGAAAGTTCTAGTGCTTAGTTTTGTTTTGTTTTGTTTTAATGCTTATTTTGAAAGCTCAGTAAATTGAGTGGACCAAATGAAAAACTCTCAAGTACAGCCCATTTCTTCACACCTGGATCTGCAGTCTTTCAGATGTCTTCCTTTTCTGTCCATCCACTGTGGAAAACTAACGCCAAGCTCCCAAGTCCCAAGGTCACTTTCCTCACAAGTGGCCGGTTCAGGGTTTGTGGCAGACAGTGTGGCTCTCAAAGCTTACACAGTCTCAGGAAAAAGGCCTAGGAGCTCAGGACTGCAAATGGAAATATCCAACAAGAAGAAACTGAGGAAGGAAAGGCCACATTAAAGAAGCATTTAGAACTGGCCAAGACAGAGATCTTCTATCAACACAGATGCTTTACAACCAAGAGGTGGAGCCCCCAGTCATGGCTGACTCATCAGGATTTTAGCAGCTATGAAAATGTCCTCTGAGAAATCCTATAAATCGCATAACTTTCTCTGAAGAATTAAAATGGTACAAGAAAAAGTTCCCTTTCTAATCATAAGTCCTCCCCTCCCACTCTGGCTTATCATCAGTGGCAGCAACTCTCCAATTTTTCAACAAGCTGAACACAGCATTTTTTTCTCTAATTTTTATAGCCCTTTGAGTATAAAGCCTACTCTTATAAAGAAGAATGGCACTTGAAACTGGTTAACTATTTCCCACATCCTGCTGTCTATAAAATCAAGTCAGCAAGGTAAGTCACTGTATCAAAGTAGAGACTGAAGTGATCGTTTAGTCAGGAAAGTGGCTGCTACACAGTTGACCCAAGTTAAACCCCTAGTATCCACACAAGAAGCCCAGTGTAAGAGCATGCACTTGTGCTTCTAGGACCAGGGAATCAAAGGCAAGTGCATCCTGGGCTCTCAGTGGCCAGCCTACCTTGCCCTTTTGGCAAACTCTAGGTTCAGTGAGGGACCTTGCCTCAAAAAATAAGATGGAAAGAAGCTGAGGAAGACATCTCAATGTCTACCTTTGGCCTCCACACAAGTACACACACACACACACACACACACACACACACACACACACACACGCACACACACACACACTAAAGATTTCCAGACTAACAGACATCAGTAAATACTGTAATACCATCTATGAATAAGGCCCTAAAAAGTACAAAGGAGTAAAACCTGGGTGGTCCTTATCCCTAGAATAGCTGACAGTATCACTAGATTATATGATCAAATTAACAATAGTATAAGGGGAAACATGTGAGATCATACATAAAACAAACATGTCTGTAATGGTTTAAATAAGAAATGTCCCCA